>NW_024400578.1:0-26156 GCF_905171765.1 Bufo bufo | reverse complement strand
GAACGACAAACTCCTGAATGAAATTGATCATCTTAATGCCGCTTTAGCTAAAGCACGAGAAGTCGCCCAAGAGGTCCAGCTGCAAAGTGTCAAAGAAAATGTTCATCCCGATTACAAGAAATTGATATTCACACTTCAGGCTGAACAGGACATGTATAGCAGGCTACTAAAATACGAGAGAGAGTCAGGAGGCCTCCAGAAAGAGCGGGAAGCCATTGCTATGCTACAGAGGTGGCTGCAGGAGAACATACAGGCTAACCAGGAACTCCGAAAGATAATGGAAGCTCAAATCATGGCCAAATATAAAGGAGATGACAGCATGTCTTTTCTTGGAGATCAGACCTCGTATTTAAGCATTTGTCTTGATCCCTTAGACCAAAATGAGTATTATTTTGCTGGAGGTCTTTATGGAAGAGGCATATCTAAGAACATAGACGTTCTTCGAGAAGAAGCTGGAACCCAAACACAAAGTGAAGTTTCAGCTTTGGCTGGAGAAAGTTCTAAACATCATCTGGACTATAAGTCAGGCTTGTCACTCAATGAGAGGAGCACAATCAAGGGAGGGAATGATGGCACACCAACCAAAAACAGACAACAGACAGTCTCTTCTGCTACGCAGACTTATCCGGGGGCCTTCATTGAAAAATGCATTGCTGTCAATGTTAATAGTTTTCCAAAAGACAATACAGAATTGTTGTGGACCCTTCAAGATGGAGAACTTAACCTCCTATCACAGAGACTTCCCCAGAAATTAAGTTATAGCAGCTGTGAAATCAATAGACATAGACAAGGAGAGGTTTATAACCTCACCCAAAATGCTAAGAAATCCAGGCTTCCAGTTCTGGTAAAATCTTCTCTGAATACAAAGACTGAGGTTGCGCTGACCCCTGCCAATGAAAATGATCAAAGTTGTCCTGAGGAGTTACAGATGGAAAACCGAAAACTGAAAAAGATGGAAGTTGAGGCATATGACGAAAATAGAGACTTGGTGAATGAGAACGCAATACTTGACCGAAATAACCCAGGCCAGGAGCAGATGGATCCCGCAGAGACAGCTGAACACACAGATTTGATGACAGCAGAACGTGAGATGACGACACTTAAAGAAAATGGAGAGATGTTGAAATGTAAGGAATCTGAGTTGCATAACTCCAAGCAGAGAGAGTCTACAGAAGAAGCCTTCAAAGAACTACAAGCAGAGAATTACCGGCTGTCTGAAGAGCTAACACGGGCACAAAAGAAGATTGAGACACTCAAGGCTAATGATGGCTTCAAACGTGAGGATCCTGTTCCTGATGTATCAATCTCCAACAAGGTGCATATGGAGTCTACAGACCAAGAGCTACAGGAGGAGAATTATCGGCTCTCTGAACAGCTAAAACTGGCACAAATGGAGATCAAGACTCTTAAGGCCAATGAAAACTTGATAAGACATAAGGATCCTGTGTACGATGTATCAAGCTCCAACCAGGTGCATGATGTGGAGTCCATAGACCTGGCTTTACAGAAAGAGCTAAATGTAGAAAATCACAGCCTCTCAGAAAATTTTGAAAAATCAAAAATCAAGATCGAGACAACTAAAGCCAGTGAAGAATTATGGAGATGTAAATCCTCTGAACTTGACCTTATCGGCTCTACAGATGAGCAGGGAAGGTCACCAGAACAAACCCTACAGAAAGAACGGCAGGTGGAGAATTGCCAGCGTTCAGAACAGCTAAAACGAGGACAAGTGGAGACTCTCGCAGCAAATGAATTGAGAGAACACACGGATGCTGATCCTAAGTTAGCTCACTCCTTCAAAGACCAGACTCTACAGAAGGAGCTACAGGCAGAGAACCACTGGCTCTCCGAACAGCTAAAAAACGCACAAATGGAGATCAAGAAGCTCAAAGCAGATGCAGCATTGATAAGAAGTAAGGATATTATGCCCGATACATCAGGTTTCAAGGTACAGTTGGAGTCTACAGACCAATCTTTACAGAAAGAGCTACAGGGAGAGAATTACCGGCTCTCCGAACAGCTAAAACTGGCACAGATAAAGATTGAGAAACTACAAGAAGAAGAAAGGTCGACCGGCAGCAGCAATGACTCCTTGAAGCTTCATGGTTCAGATGCAGATGATGATCTTTCTGAACAATCCTTTTTAGAGAAGACCATCACTAACTCTGTCAACGTTAGCAAGGTCAATGCCACGTCAGATTTTGGTGATGAAGTTTGTAGGCCTAATGTAGATAGTCGGAATGCAGTTGCACTACGCTGTCATCATGATAATCACTGTGCGGAGTGTGCCAACAATAGAGGAATTCTGTCACTGCCAACTTCAGATTCTAAAAGGGCATCCACCATGCACACGTCTCCCCAGTTTTCTAAAGTGTCCTCAGGAAGGTCATTTGAAGACACCACATCTCTTTCAAAATACAATTTATTAGTGCAGTCTCAAGCACGAGAGCTGTCACTTCAGAGACAGAAAATCAAGGAGAGTCACAACCTGAGTGTTGTATGTTCAAAGAATTTCTACAACATTCTGAATACGTTTGAGAACCTGATCCCCGCCAGCACCTTGGACTCGAACATCACTCTGGGATTTCAGGAGCAGATCACTCAGACTGTAGATTGGCTGAAAGAGCTGGAGTACAAACTCAGTGATGCCCTCTATGGGGAGGAAGATGCTTACAGCGACCATTCTGTTGACAGCTTGCTGCACACCCCATCGCGCTTGGTCCCTGGACATCGAATGTGGGCAGACAAGCATGGATGCCATGTGCTGGGCTTAGTAGAAGACTACAATGCTTTACGGAAACAAATTTTGGAAGCAAGAAATGTCCTACAGGAAATGGAGGCTTTAATCGACCATGGGGTAGAGACTGCAGTTCTCAATATGACGGAGCATTTTGGGAATATATTTTTTGAGAAACTTACAAAAACAAAGCAGTCACTGGAGGATGCCGGGTGTTTGATGAAGCTGTTGTGGAGAGTCTCCTTACCCATACAGATTCACAGCCCATACAGCATCAACCAAGACGAAGAGGCAAACCTGGAGATCACCCGGCTTCGTAAGAGGGTTTTAGAGCAAGAGAAGTTGTTATCTGGCATGGTCAAGAGAGTCTACTCCGAGAACCAGATGAAGGAGGACATTGAGAAACTCATTCTAAACCAGTTGGCCGTGACCCATGATATTTTAAAGAGAGCCAAAGGCAATTTAGAGGTTCAAGTGGTCGATAAACACCACTGATTAGTCAGATATGACTTCTGGAGGCCATCTGGATGGGTTTGTATGTATAGCTACATATACTGCCATATTGTTTCGTTTTTATATTTAAACCTGCTTGGTAGTGGCTCATATGTTTTTATAATTTTATAGTCTATGCCCATAATGGCTAACCTCCGGCACTCCAGCTGCGGTGAAACTACGACTCCCAGCATGCTCCATTCATTTCTATAGAGTTCTGAGAACAGCCAAACAAGTGTGCCTCTTGGGAGTCGTAGTTTTACCACAGCTGGAGTGCCGAAGGTTAGCCATCACAGGTCTATGCTGTTTCTTCCTTGTAATATATTTTACCTGTTAAGTTCCTTGTAAAGTTTTAAGTTAATGGAATCTGTATATGAAATAAGTGGAATCCTATGGACCCTTGTGCAGCCGTGTTCTCTGCTTTCATTTTGCACTGCAGTTCCTACAAGTGTCCACTAGATGGCACCACATACATGTTACTGGTCACGTACAGCATAGGAAGGTGTCTGTCCATTGCTGCAGCTATAATACTAGAGGAGGTTAGATGACGAACGTGTCGCCCGCGGCCGTACCAATGAGTTCTCCGTGCACCGTCATGGATGCATGATGTGGTTATTATTATTTAAAAGTGCCATTAATTAATATAGAAATCCAAGAAACCATTAAGGCTGGTACAGAGGGGGAGAGCATCCTACCCGCAAGAGCTTGCAATCTTATTTAGTCCTGTTCAGATTCACACATTTAGATCATGAAGGAAGGAAAAGTACTTGATGGCTTTCCTATTTTTCATTTATAAAGCTGCAATGGCCTTAAAGGGGTTCTTCAAGATGGCCAGGCTGGGTGCAAATATATATAAAAAAAATAAGACTAACCTGGCACTCCGGATCCAGGGCTAATCTCCCTTCTCCTCCGTGTCTGGTCTGAAGGGGTCACGCGCCTTCTGAGGCCATTGATTAGCCGGCAGCACAGATGAACGCCCATCTGGAAGCAGAAAGCTGTGCTGGATCCGGAGCACTGGTGACAGGGGACCCTGCCTGTCCATCTGAAAAGGGGCTCCTGGTCTTGGAGAACCCCTTTAAAGGGAATCTCCACCTGTTAAAGCCAACGCTCTTTATAGCGGCTGGAGCTCAGTGTTTTCTGAGACAGAGCCCCAGATCCTCTACCTAGTCAGAGAAAGATCGCCGGTCACCACCCCATAATTGTGTTACCTTAAAGGGGTTGTCCACCCTTTAGACTTTTTAAAGGGGTCTTCCGGGTGTAAAATATTGATGCACCATTTTCAGGATCGGCCATCAGTATTTTAGTTCTGGAAAACTCTTTTCGATAAAAGTAGCAAGAGAGAGGTCATCAATATTTGATCTGTGGGGGTCTGAATCCTGGCACCCTGGGCGATCAGCTGTCTGAAAGGAGTCAGACCCCCACTGGCCGGATATTGATGACTCCTCCTGAGGATCAGGAGACCCCTTTAAATGTCAGCAGATTGTTGTACCTGTTCCAGCTCCCTTCTGTAAAGGATCTCCTGTACCGCTGCCGCCAATGCCTGGCCTCAGTGGTGAGACGTCTTCTACTGAGATTTCTAAAAAGCCGGACAAACCCTGTATGGAGGACCTGTCACCAGTCTGCATTGCCCCTCCCCCTATGATTCTGTGGTGGGGCCCCCTCGTTCCCATGATATTGGGGCTGCTAGATCTGGCACCCCAATATGCTAAGGGGGCAGCCGCCTGCACTCACTTCTGAAGTGGGGTCTGATTCTGCCTAATGATTAGTATATCGGGCTCCAGAACTATCAGCCCCAATATTTCGGGGAAGGGGCCACACAGGAAGGAAGAATCATGAGGACTGCAGTACAGGGAGGCAGTGTAGACCAGTAGCTGCTCCTCTCCATGGACTCTTGTTTCTGTGGCCGCTGTTCCCCTAAGGCGCCTTTAGCACGGGGGCGAGAATTCCACGCGGGTACACTGCGTGAGGTGAACGCGTTGCAACCGCACTGAATCTGGACCCATTCACTTCAATGGAGCCGTTAAGATGAGCGGTGGTTTTCACGCATCACTTGTGCGTTGCGTGAAAATCTCAGCATGCTCTATATTCTGCGTTTTTCACGCAGGCCCCATAGAAATGAATGGGGATGCGTGAAAATCGCAAGCAAGTGCGGATGCAGTGCGATTTTTCATGCATGGTTGCTAGCAGATGATCGGGATGAAAGCAACCCCGGACCCCATTAAAGTGTATTCCCTGTATTATTTTCCCTTCTAACATGGCAGTGCTCCAGACAAAAAAAAATGACCAGGAGCCATTGGCTCCTAAACTAAAAAATTTAGGAGCCAAATTACATTTTTTAGTCGCCAAATTTAAAATGCATATCATTTTAAAAAAAAGGACTTTGAGTAGATGAGACGCAGGTGCACTACATATAGGAGAAAACAGCACCACATGCCTCTCACATCCAGGGACATTTTCTGGGGAACAAGGTGACTAAAAATGGCGAATTGCGTGGTTTAGAGGTTTTTTTTTTCTGTTACGGCCTTCACCGAGCGGGAATATTTTTTAATATTTTAATAGCTCACACTTTTTGGGACGTGGCGATATGTAATATGTTCTTTGTTTGTAAATTTTATATGTAAAACTGGGAAGGGGGCCATTTAAACTTTTAGTATTTTTTTAGTTTTTTTTTTACTTTTTATTTGACAACCATTTCTCCCATTAGGGACTAGAACCTGGATCTTTTCATCCCTTGTCCTATTCACCCTGATAGATCTCTATCAGGGTGAATAGGACCTCACACTCTCCCTGCTGCCCTGTGCATAGTACACACAGCAGCAGGGAGCTGAACATGGCAGCCAGGGCTTCAGTAGCTTCCTGGCTGCCATGGTAACTATCTGAGCCCCAGCAGTGTAATCTGCCACTGCCACCAATGAAGGGGATGGGGACGGGGACGACTTGTGGCCAGTGATAATGGGGGGGGCGGGGGAGAGGCTTTGGGAGAGCGCACTAGAGGACCTTTCATGGGTCCAAAGAATCTGAACTTATCAGCAGGCTGCATAGAGCGGCGCCCAGGGATCTAAGTGCACTTACTATTATTCCTGGGCGCCGCTCCGTTCGTCCGCTGTGGCCCCCGGTATTTTCAGCATTCAGAGGAAGGAGGAGGAGACGCCAGTGTGTCTCCGTCTCCATGACAGCAGCGCTGTCCAATCACAGCGCAGAGCTCAAAGCCAGGGAGAAAAAACCTCCCTGGCTCTGAGTTCTGCGCTGTGATTGGACAGCGCTGCTGTCAGGGAGAAGGACAGACACTGGCGTCTCCTCCTCCTTCCTCTGAATGCTGAAAAGACCGGGGGCCACAGCGGACGAACGGAGCGGCGCCCAGGAATAATAGTAAGTGCACTTAGATCCCTGGGCGCCGCTCTATGCAGCCTGCTGATAAGTTCAGATTCTTTGGACCCACGAAAGGTCCTCTTTGACTCCATACAATTGTCTGCAGCGGTATCGCAGACCGGGCACCCGGCCTCAATAACAGGGCATGCGATCTGGGGCACCTGAGGGGTTAATGGCCGCGGATCGCATGCCCTGTTATTGAGGCCGGGTGCCGGGTCTGTGATACCGCTGCAGAGTCGCAGACACTTATGTTTTACATTCATTTCATTGGCGGCGCAGTGGCGACAGCTCCTCCCCTCCTCCTCCCTGCTATCTCCCCATTGGTGGTAATGGCGGCAGCGTCACAGTGGAGAGGGAGGGACTCCTTCCTTCTCCACTGTGCAGTGTGCTACTGAACTTAGGCTGCGCAGGATCGCGGCGGTACAGTCGCAAATGGCGACAAGACTAAAAAGTCTTGTCGCCATCTGCAAATTTTAAGGCGCATTGGCGACCGTTTTGGTCGCCATCTGGAGCCCTGCATGGTTATAAGGGAAAATAATAGCCTTCTTAATACAGAATGCTAAGTAAAATGTAGATTGAGGGGTTAAAAAAATAACAAAAATGAACTTGCCTGTCCACTTGTTCGCGCAGCCGGCATAGTCTTCTTTCTTCTTCTTTCAGGACCAGAAAAAGGACCTTTTGGTGACGTAATCGCGCTCACCACGTGGTGACGTCAGCGCAGGTCCTGCTGAATGAAGATGAAAATTACGTCACCAAAGGTCCTTTTTCAGGTCCTGAAAGAAGAAGCAAGAAGAGGACGCCGGCTGCGCGATCAAGTGGAACAGGTAAGTTCATATTTATTTATTTTTAACCCCTCAAGCCACATTTTACTAATTATTCTGTATTAGGAATGCTATTATTTTCCTTTATAACCATTTTATAAGTGAAAATATTAATATCTACAGAACACCTCAGGGCTCCAGATGGCGACCAAAAAGGCAGTCCCTCCCCCCTGTGCTGCCACCAATGGGCTGATAGCAGGGAGGAGGAGGGGAGGGGCTATGGCCACTGCGCCACCAATGAATATCGTTTATGCTTAAAGGGACACTGACAGGCCCGACGTTCCGAGATCCCGCGCATGCCCAATAGAAAGCTATGGAATCTCGGAACGTCGGGGACAGCAGAAGCCGCCCAGCGAAGTGAATATTGATGAGCTTGAAAACGGCGGTTGGGGCGCGTGTGTGCGCCTATGTGGAGCTGAAACGCCGCGCCTTGGGCAGAAAGAAGAGCGGTTACATCAGGTTATCAAACATGATTTTGCTGTATTTATAAGGTGGACGGGGTTATACTTCTATGTTTTTAATACACATTAGAAGACCTGTGCAGTCATATATATAGCTAACTATGCTTATTGGGCCTGTCAGTGTCCCTTTAATACAAACGCAGGCTGCGGGTGCCGGCCATATCCCATACCTGGCACCCAGCCTCTATGACTGCGCGCTGCGATCCGCCGCTATTAACCCCTCAGGTGCGGCATCTGAGGGGTTAATAGCGGCGGATCGCAGCGCGCAGCCTGCCTTTGTATTAAGCATAAACAATATTCATTGGTGGCGCAGTGCGTCCCCAACACCCCCCCCCCCCTTTCCCCAAGTATTATCATTGGTGTCAGTGGCAGCTTCCGATCGGAGCCCCAGCAGTGTAATCCTGGGGCTCCGATCGGTTACCATGGCAGCCAGGACGCTACTGAAGCCCTGGCTGCCATGGTAACCTCCCTGCTGCCGTGTGCACAGAGCCCAGGGCAGCAGGGAGAGTTTGAGGTCCTAGTCACCCTGATAGAGATCTATTAGGGTGAATAGGACAAGGGATGAAAGATCCCAGGTTCTAGCCCCTAAGGGGGTAAATAGGTATTAAATAAAAAGTAAAAAAAAAAAAAAAGGTTAAAAAATACAAACACCAAAATATTAAGTTTAAATCACCCCCGTGCCCAATTTTACATATAAAATATATAAACAATAAAAAAAAATTACATATCGCCACGCCCGAATATGTGTGAACTATTAAAATATAAAAAAAATATCTCCTATGTGGTGAACGCCGTAGCAGGAAAAAAAAAACCTTACAATTTGCCATTTTTTTTGTCACCTTGTCCCAACAAAAATTTTTTGGTGTTTTATTTTTTTCACGTGGTATCGAGTATCGCAATAGTTTTTTATGGTATCGAAATCGAGTCAAAATTGTGTTATCGTGACAACCCTCAACGATCGCCGATCGGTCACACGATGCACATTTACATCACCACAATTCATTAATGACAAACCATCATTTACTGGTTTCACAAGCTTTAAGACGTTTTTAGTAAAATCGTTCAGTCGTTGCATAGAGTCACATTACACGATTATCGTCCTCCGTGAATCTCTGGCGGTTGAATTGTAATCATTAACTAATTGTCTAAATGAGCCTTAAAGGGGTTGTGTCACTTCAACAAATAGCACAAGGTCCTTACTAATGTAATGTCATTACCCATATTGTTTCCTTGCTGGCTGGATTTGTTTTTTCATCACATTATACATTGCTCGTTTCCATGGATACGACCACCCTGCAATCCATCATCAGTGGTCGTGCTTGCACATTATAGGAAAAAGCCGTGGGAACATGTATAGGCTGGTGCTTTTTTTTCTATAGTGTGCAAACACGACCACCTCTGTCGGATTGCAGGGTGGTCGTAACCATGGAAACGAGTAGTGTATAATGGGATGGAAAAATTAATCTTGCGAAGGAGGCAATATGGAGAATCCCAATACATTAGGAAGTTAATTATCTTACTCCTTCTAACTGCAGCTACATGATGAATGCTGTTTGCTTTAAGTTTCTCCGCTCCCCCTTTAGCGTCGTCTTCCTATCTACTGATCGGCGCTTTGTGGTGGTCTTAGCCGCCCATTGTGATGAGCGAGGACCGCGCCAGAGCAATCCCCCGTACACACCATCTTCTCTCCTTAGCCATTACCGCCCCTCGGAGGTCGCCTCCTCATTGTACATCCATTGGGGATGAGCTGCAGATCCTGCGTCAGATCTCTGACCTCTCCTCGCACAGTGTCAGAGTCTCGAAAATATAAGGGGGATGGAGTCTATAGTAAGCTGATTTTTAACGGGGTTGTCCAGTTTTCTCATATTGTAATATGGTGACTATTGACATCATTGCAACACGGTGACCACTGGGCTACCAGGAATTCCTGGAATTAAAGGGGATTTCTGAGTTGTTGTTTTTTTATACTGATGCCCTGTCCTCAGGATAGGTCATCAGTATCTGATCAGTGGGGGTCCAACACCCGGGAACCCCGCCAATAAGCTGTTTGAGAAGGCAGCGGATCAGCCAGGGTCCCGGGTGTCGGATCCCACCGATCAGTAAAATTTCACTAATCACTAATTTCGAAAAATGCCTTTTAAATACTGATGATCTCTTCTTAGGATCGCCACAGCCCTGTCCGGTTCACTCGAGTGTTGTAGTTCTGCTCCATCCTGTTGCAGTGAATGGGACGGAGGAGCTGTAACTACGCTGATCGCTGCCGCAATGTCGATGGCAAGCAGGTAAAGGAGGCAGCGCCTGCACAAATGATTGGTGGGAGTCCAGACAGATATATAAAGAAGGACGGATGTATGTGTGTTCCGCGATCGCTCAAAAACACAACCATCGATTTCAACAAAACTTGGTACCTGGAAAGAAATCTTGCGGGGTCTCAGCTCTGTAGGACGTACTATTCCTGAGAGATTCCCAAAAGATGACCTGCATTATCCAATACAAGCCTGCCAGCCTTTCACTTAAATCCTAACTGCCGTACACACGGTCACATGACCCTTATCAGCCAATAGAAGCTCGTAGGCCCTTAGTCTCCACATACAGACAGTTTTACTCCAGGTTTCCATAACAACCCGGCCATTTTTCTTCACTGCTGTAGGTCAGCTTTAGGCTAGGACTACACGACGACAATAAGTTGCACGACACATAGGGCACAACTACGCTGCTACATGTGTCGCACCAATGTTATAATGATAGTCTATGGTGTTGCACTGCGACACAACAGTCGCAGAAAAATCCATCTTGGATGGATTTTTTGCAACTATCTTGTCGCAGTGCAACACCATAGACTATCATTATAAAAAGTGTTGAGGCAAAATGTTGCGCAACACATGTCATCGTGTAGCCCTAGCATTAAAGGGACAGGGCGCTATGGAGGTCACTGTTAAAGGGGCAGGCACTGTGGAGGTCACTGTTAAAGGGACAGGGCGCTTTGGAGGTCACTGTTAAAAGGGCAGACACTGTGGAGGTCACTGTTAAGGGGGAAGGGGGCCACTATTAAAGGGGCAACTTCTGTGGAGGTCACTGTTAAGGTAGCAGGGTTCTGTGAGGTCACTGTTAAGGTAGCATGGTACTGTGAGGTCACTGTTAAGGTAGCGGGGTACTGTGAGGTCACTGTTAAGGTAGCGGGGTACTGTGAGGTCACTGTTAAGGTAGCGGGGTACTGTGAGGTCACTGTTAAGGTAGCAGGGTACTGTGAGGTCACCGTTAAGGTAGCGGGGTACTGTGAGGTCACCGTTAAGGTAGCAGGGTACTGTGAGGTCACTGTTAAGGTAGCAGGGTACTGTGAGGTCACTGTTAGGGTAGCGGGGTACTGTGAGGTCACCGTTAAGGTAGCAGGGTACTGTGAGGTCACTGTTAAGGTAGCAGGGTACTGTGAGGTCACTGTTAAGGTAGCAGGGTACTGTGAGGTCACTGTTAAGGTAGCAGGGTACTGTGAGGTCACTGTTAAGGTAGCAGGGTACTGTGAGGTCACTGTTAAGGTAGCAGGGTTCTGTGAGGTCACCGTTAAGGTAGCAGGGTATTGTGAGGTCACTGTAAAGGTAGTAGGGTACTGTGAGGTCACTGTTAAGGTAGCAGGGTACTGTGAGGTCACTGTTAAGGTAGCAGGGTACTGTGAGGTCACTGTTAAGGTAGCAGGGTACTGTGAGGTCACTGTTAAGGTAGCAGGGTACTGTGAGGTCACTGTTAAGGTAGCAGGGTACTGTGAGGTCACTGTTAAGGTAGCAGGGTACTGTGAGGTCACTGTTAAGGTAGCAGGGTACTGTGAGGTCACTGTTAAGGTAGCAGGGTTCTGTGAGGTCACTGTCAAGGTAGCAGGGTACTGTGAGGTCACTGTTAAGGTAGCAGGGTATTGTGAGGTCACTGTTAAGGTAGCAGGGTTCTGTGAGGTCACTGTTAAGGTAGCAGGGTACTGTGAGGTCACTGTTAAGGTAGCAGGGTACTGTGAGGTCACTGTTAAGGTAGCAGGGTACTGTGAGGTCACTGTTAAGGTAGCAGGGTTCTGTGAGGTCACTGTCAAGGTAGCGGGGTACTGTGAGGTCACTGTTAAGGTAGCAGGGTTCTGTGAGGTCACTGTCAAGGTAGCAGGGTTCTGTGGAGGTCACTGTTAAGGTAGCAGGGTACTGTGAGGTCACTGTTAAGGTAGCAGGGTTCTGTGAGGTCACTGTTAAGGTAGCAGGGTTCTGTGAGGTCACTGTTAAGGTAGCAGGGTTCTGTGAGGTCACTGTCAAGGTAGCAGGGTTCTGTGAGGTCACTGTCAAGGTAGCAGGGTACTGTGAGGTCACTGTTAAGGTAGCAGGGTATTGTGAGGTCACTGTTGAGGTAGCAGGGTACTGTGAGGTCACTGTTAAGGTAGCAGGGTACTGTGAGGTCACTGTTAAGGTAGCAGGGTTCTGTGAGGTCACTGTCAAGGTAGCAGGGTACTGTGAGGTCACTGTCAAGGGATGTGGGGTGCTGTGAGGTCACTGTTGAAGGGGCGGTCTGCTGTGAAGGTCAAAGTTAAGGGGATGGGCTTCTGTGGAGGTCCCCCATAGTGGCGGGGCACTGTGGGGGGGGGGGACTGTGGAGGTTACTGTTAAAGTGGCGGGGCACTGTGGGGGGGGGGGGACTGTGGAGGTCACTGTTAAAGGGGCGGGGTGCTGTAGAGGTGACTGTTATGGGGGATACTGTCGATATCTTTTAACGACACTCAGAAACATTCGATTAAATATACCTGTGCAAAGCCGGGTCCTTCTGCTAGTATATATACAAAATATAAGTGGAAATAGGAATGGTGGGAATAAATATATGGAAATAAATGACAATAATAGGATGAACAAAAAGAAAGGGTAGATTAGAAGTTACAGTAGGTGGATAAACGGTGAAGTTGAGATGTAAAGATGGAAGTGAATAGAGATGAGGGAGTAGTTAGGGTTGTTGGGATACCAAAATTTTGATTTGATTTCGATACCATAAAAAGTATTGCGATACTTGATACCATTCGATACCACACAAAAAAAATAAAACGCAAAAAAAGCCACGTGCATTCCGCATAAAAAAAAAATGTTGAATCGCGCAGTTTTATATATTTTTTTCTGTTCTGGCGTTCACCGCATAGGAGTTTTTTATATATATTTTAATAGTTTGGACTTTTCGGGCATGGCGATATGTTTATTTATTGTTTATATATTTTATATGTAAAATTGGGAAAGGGGTGATTTATACTTAAAGGGGTTCTGCACTTTGTTTTAACTGATGATCAGTTAAAACAGAACCCCTTTAATGTTCTGGTGGGGGGTTTTTTACTTTTTTTTTTTTTTTACTTTTTATTTAATAACTATTTCCCCCCTTAGGGGCTAGAACCTGGGATATTTTCATCCCTTGTCCTATTCACCCTAATAGAGCTCTGCATTGTGCACACAGCAGCGGGGAGATTACCATGGCAGCCAGGGCTTCAGTAGCGTCCTGGCTGCCATGGTAACCAATCGAAGCCCCAGGATTACACAGCTGGGGCTCCGATCAGAAGCTGCCACTGCCACCACTGAGAAGGGGAGGGGACCCTGTGGCCACTGCCACCAATGATTTTAATACGGTGGGGATTAAAGGGGGCGCACTGTGCCACCAATGTTTTTAATCCTGGGGGGGGGGGGGGGGCGCACTGTGCCACCAATGATAATTAACCTTTTATACAGGAGACGGGCGTCGGCAGCAGATCAGTAAGCAGTTAACCCCTCAGGTGCCGCACCTGAGAGGTTAAAGGGGTTGTCCAAGTTATATTTATTGATGACCTATCCTCAGGATAGGTCATCAATATCAGATCGGCTGGGGTCCGACACCCGGCACCCCCGCCGATCAGCTGTTTGAAGAGAAGGCGCGCGCCGTGCCAGCACTGCCTCCTCTTCATTGTTTGCGGTGAGCAGGTGTAATTACACCCAAGCCGTCCCATTCATTTTAACGGGACGGATCGTTCCTATACACTTGTAGGAGGATAGGTCATCAATAAATATAACTTGGACAACCCCTTTAACTGCCGCTGATCGCAGGGTGCCGGCAATGTGATTCTGCTGCCGGCACCCGCCTCCTGTATTAAAGGTTAAAGAGGACCTTTCATGGGTCCAAACATTTGTAAACTATCAGGATATGAAGTGCGGCGCCCAGGGATCTCACTGAACTTACTATTATTCCTGGGCGCCGCTCCGTTCGCCCTCTGTGGCCCCTGGTATGTTCTCCCGCTCTGTATGCTAATTGTAAATGTACTATTCCATCTACATCATTAATTCAGCATCCTAATATCAGTATTACTGATGAGCGATGTCGACTTCGATCCGAATGTCAAGATAAATTTGATTCACTGCGAAGCTGAATTTCCTCGTGCTTTGCGGTTGCAAATTCATTTAACCTGAAATTGTGTAAAAAAAAAAAAAAAACCTGATCAAGATGGCAGCGGCCGGCCCATTGCGAGCAAATGGATCAGGTAAGTATTATTATACTATGAACGCGGCATCTGAGGGGTACAGTGATGGGAGCGACACAATCTTCACCCGCTACTTCTAAAAAGAAATGTGCTTCGTGATGTAAAATTCGGTGAAGCAGCAGAATCGAATTTTACAAAACTTTGCGCGTCTTCAGTATGTAAAAAATATATTAATATATACAAAATATACTGTACTTAATAACATAACTTCCGCAATCGGCGGCATCGGCCTGGCTGTTACTGATAGCCGGACCCCTGCTCCATCCACCAGCATCGGTGATAATGCCGATGCCGGTGGATTTACCCCCCATATGCCGCGGTCAACGCTGACCACGACATTGGGAGGTTCCCTGTCCCTCTCCTCATCCATTGGGCCCCCTGCACTGCGGTGATGGGGACCTGATGGTTGCCATGGCAGCCCCAAGCCTTTCAAAGCTATGGAGGCCTATGAGTCTCAGCCCCCATCAGTGTGCAGTCATCCCTAAAGTTACAATATTAATTAGTTCCGGGACGACCAGTGTATGTTGTAACCATTGTACATTGAGTAATCGGTTCCAAAACCCCAAAATGTCGTCCAAGATGAGAGAAAATGAAGATTTAAGAAAAATAAGCAGATGACTAAGACAGATAAGACAAGTCCTTGCATATAACAGTCAGGACTAGCTGCTAACTAGCATCTAATCCAGCTATTTTACCAGAGAAGTGGCCTTCATCGGCTGGATCTGAGTCTGAGACATTGTATGTTGGAAATACTGTATCCTGAGGGAGCACTGTACTACTCTGTGTAATACACTGATAGTCAAACAGTGGTATTGTACTACAACTACAGTTGAAGTCCCATAGAGTGACAAAAATAAAAAATAAAGTACAATGATTTTTTAGCAATAAAAAAATGCCCCTTTCCAATAAAAAGAGAGATATAAAATTGTAAAAAAAATATAGAAAAACAGACATATAAGGTATCTCTGCGTCCTCCACAACCTGCTCTATAAAAATATCATATGATCCACCCGTCTGGTCAACACCATAAAAAAAAGTGCCAAAAAAAAGCAATTTTTTGTCACCTTACATCACAAAAAGTGTAATACCAAGCGATAAAAAAGTCATATGTACCCCAAGATAGTACAAATCTAACAGTCATCTCATCCCGCAAAAACACGACCCTACCTAAGACAATCGCCCAAAACATAAAAAAAAAAGGCTTTCATAAAATGGAGACACTAAAACATCATTTTTTTTTGTTTAAAAATGCTCTTATTGTGTAAAACCAAAATATATTTTTTTAAAAACAGACATATTAGGTGTCGTCGTGTCCGTAACGACCTGCTCTATAAAAATCTTATGTGGTCAAACCTGTCTGGTGAATGCTATAAAAAATAAAAACTGCCAAAAAAGCCATTTTTATCATCTTACATCACAAACATTTATACCAAGCGATCAAAAAGTCTTATGTACCCCAAAATAAAACCAATCAGACCGTCGCCTCAACCCACAAAAAATGACAGTCTACCTAAGACAATCGTCCAAAACATAAAAAAGATGACTTGCAGGATAACAGGCCGAACTGGATGGATAAATGTCTTTTTCGGCCTTATATACTATGTTACTATATGGCTTTCAGAAAATGCAGACACAAAAACATGATTGTTGTTCTTTTAAAAATGCTTTTATTGTGTAAAACTAAAATAAATATAAAAAAATAGAATTGGGTATCGCCGCATCTGTAACAACCTGCTCTGTAAAAATATCACATAATTTGCTCAGGTGAAAACCGTAAAGAAGAAAAAAAACGTGCCAAAAAAATACATTTTTGCTCACCATACATAACACAAAAGACCCTAATACCAAACGATCAAAAAGTCGTATGTACCCCAAAAAAGTACTAATCAAACAGTCACGTCATGCCACAAAAACTGAGCCCCTACATAAGATAAGTGCCCGAAAAATAAAAAAATATGGCTTTCACAAAAAGGATACACAAAAACATGATTTTTTTCTTTTCAAAAATGCTTTATTATGTAGAACTGAAACTAAAGAAAAATAAATAATATTTAATATTGTGATGTCCGTAATAACCTGCTCTATAAAAATATCACACGATCTATTCTGTCAAATAAAAACTGTGCCAGAACAGCCATTTTTTGGTTACCTTGCTGTCACGGTGGGGAGTGGGGGGAAACTCCACACCATACAATGTAGGTTGGCGGGATATGCCACTAGGCCTGGAAACAGGAATAAAGGGAGCAGGTCACCTTCTAACACATCTCTAAATCCTAGCCCTGACCTCCTAACTGTATGAGCGAACCCTATTGGTCGGAGGGCTCATACCCAGAACCTCGGGCCCTTCTAACCCTAGAGATCCCTGGTAATAATGTTAGGGCTAGGAGACGACCTGTTTATCCATAACACAGATGAACCAGAGTCTCCAGCAGGCCTAGCAACAAAAAAGGAGCAGACCGTAGCATAAACCAGATTGGCAGGTAAGTACCCAGCGCAAACAACACACACTGGAACAACAGCACTTACTGCCACAACCTCTGGAAGAAACAACTACTACTGACTAGTGGTTCTCCTTCAGGGAAACCCTGGAGCCCACTTTCGCAGGCGGCTTGTCAACGCGGTTTCCCCTCCGAGGAACCCAGGAGCCCCCTCACCGGGGGCACAACACACAGGGAAACGCTGGAAGAACAACATGCTGGAAGAACAACACCAAAAGACCAGATATGAAACTACAACAAGATGTACATCACACCCTGAACATAAACCCACCCCAAACATCAACACAGGTAAGGAAGGGAACATGGAGGATACATAAGGGATGACAATCTATGTCCAACAAGGTGGCCCTCAAACTGGATAGATGGTAAGGTCCAGGATGGCAGCATAACTCCAGCTCCACAAGAAGCTGAAGTCCCACCCACACTCAGCTCCACCTTGCTCACACTTTAACCCCATACCCACCAGAATGGTAAGGGACAACAACCTTAAAGGGGAAGTGTGTCAACATGCTAAAAGCTACACGCTGCCACCGGCAACAAGCATGCACGGCTAAAGTGTCACGGTCCACTACCACCAGACTATGACACAGCTGTGAAACTTGCCTCACAAAAAGCGTAATATCGAGCAATCAAAAATCATATGTACCCCAAAATAGTACTGTCACCTTATCCCGTAATTTCCAAAATGGGGTCACTTTTTTGGAGTTTCTACTATAGGGATGCATCAGGGGTAGAGATGAGCGAATTTCATATTTTGAAATTCGTTCACGCTTCGTTTGGTGGTAAAAGCAGAATTGTGTTATGGATTCCGTTACCACGGACCATAACGCAATTCTAAGACAGAATGTTTGACGGAGCGCCTTTAGAGGCCTTCTGTTATTCATGCCGTCATAATAGAAGTCTATGGGCTGCAAAACTGATCCGTCCCGTTTCCGTTATGCAGTAGAGGACTCGCGTGCATAATGGAAATGGGACGGATCCGTTTTGCAGCCCATAGACTTCTATTATGACGGAATGTCTCTAAAGGCATCCGTTATACATTGCATCATCAGGGGGTCTTCAAATGTGACATGGCAACTTAAATTATCCCAGTGAAATCTTCACTCCAAAATCCATATATCGCTCCTTCCCTTCTGCACCCTGCCCTGTGCCCACATTGCAGGTTACCACCACATTTGGGGTATTTCTGTAAATTGCAGAATCAGGGTAATAAATATTAAGTTTTATTTGGCTGTTAACCCTTAATGTGTTACAGGAAAAATGGAAAATCCGCCAAAAAAGTGAAATTTAAAAATGTCATCTCTTATTTCCTTCAATTCTTGTGAAATACCTAAAGGGTTATCAAAGTTTGTAAAATCAGTTTTGAATAACTTGAAGGGTGTAGTTTCTAAAATGGGGTCATTTATGGGAGGCCTCACAAAGTGACTTCAGACCTGAACTGGTCCTTAAAAAAGTGGGTTTCAAAAACTTGCTTCTAAAATTCTAAGCCTTATAAGATCCTAAAAAATAAAATTACATTTACAAAATGATGCGAACATGAAAGTGGACATATATGGGAAACAAAGTAATACATATTTTGAGGTATCACTATCTGCCTTAAAAGCAGAGAAATTCAAATTTCTCCCAATTTTCTGTAAATTTGGGATTTTTTTAAATAAATAAAGGTGAATTATATTGACTAAAATTTTCCACTATGATGAAGTACCATTTATCGTGAGAAAACATTCTCAGAATGGTTTGGATAAGTAAAAGCGTTCCAAAGTTATCACCACATACAGATCCTTAAAGGGGCTGGCCACTCTGTTAGCACTTATTGAAACTATAAAGAAAGTGGGGAGATATTACACTTACTAATATATCTTCTTCAGAAGATCTGCCTGGTTTTCTTGCTATCGGCAACCACGCCCCCAACTGTCCAGCTCTCACCACACCCCATCCTGTCCTGCTCTCACCACGCCCCCAACTGTCCTGCTCTCACCACGCCCCATCCTGTCCCGCTCTCACCACGGCCCCTCCTGTCCCGTTCTCACCACGGCCCCTCCTGTCCCGCTCTCACCACGGCCCCTCCTGTCCTGCTCTCACCACGCCCCCAACTGTCCTGCTCTCACCACGCCCCCTCCTGTCCCGCTCTCACCACGCCCCCTCCTGTCCAGCTCTCACCACGCCCCCTCCTGTCCCGCTCTCACCACGCCCCCTCCTGTCCTGCTCTCACCACGCCCCCTCCTGTCCCGCTCTCACCACGCCCCCTCCTGTCCTGCTCTCACCACGCCCCCTCCTGTCCCGCTCTCACCACGTCCCCTCCTGTCCCGCTCTCACCACGCCCCCTCCTGTCCAGCTCTCACCACGTCCCCTCCTGTCCAGCTCTCACCACGCCCCCTCCTGTCCCGCTCTCACCACGTCCCCTTCTGTCCCGCTCTCACCACGCCCCCTCCTGTCCAGCTCTCACCACGGCCCCTCCTGTCCAGCTCTCACCACGCCCCCTCCTGTCCTGCTCTCACCACGGCCCCTCCTGTCCTGCTCTCACCACGCCCCCTCCTGTCCCGCTCTCACCACGCCCCCTCCTGTCCCGCTCTCACCACGTCCCCTCCTGTCCAGCTCTCACCACGCCCCCTCCTTTCCCGCTCTCACCACGCCCCCTCCTGTCCCGCTCTCACCACGCCCCCTCCTGTCCCGCTCTCACCACGCCCCCTCCTGTCCCGCTCTCACCACGCCCCCTCCTGTCCCGCTCTCACCACGCCCCCTCCTGTCCCGCTCTCACCACGTCCCCTCCTGTCCAGCTCTCACCACGCCCCCTCCTTTCCCGCTCTCACCACGCCCCCTCCTGTCCCGCTCTCACCACGCCCCCTCCTGTCCCGCTCTCACCACGCCCCCTCCTGTCCCGCTCTCACCACGCCCCCTCCTGTCCCGCTCTCACCACGTCCCCTCCTGTCCAGCTCTCACCACGCCCCCTCCTGTCCCGCTCTCACCACGCCCCCTCCTGTCCCGCACTCACAGCTGCCTGTCTGGCCCATCCCTGTGTGTGCCATGGAGGAGCAACCTGGTCCATGCCTGAAGCCTGTGCTGCTCTCTGGGTCCTAAAGCACCCTGCTTGTATCAGAGGGGCTTTCCTTCTGTGACTGGCACTCCTGGCTGTGCAGGGCTGGAGGGGCTTAGCAGGGACACTTGTCAAAAGCTGAAATAAAGAAACTTACAGGAGGAAGGGAGACAGAGGGGAAGCTGTGATGGCTGATCTGACTGCAGGCTCTGTTTCCCCTGTAGTGAGAGGAGCCTGCCAACATGTGAGGATGTAGCAGAGCCAGGGCAGCGCTGTGGACCACATACTGTGAGCAGTCCCAGTGTCTGTCCTGTTTATGGCCCCTCTGCTCTGTCTACATATCACAGACATGATATTACAGCCAGACCAACAGTTCAGGAGCTTGAACCCATTGTGAGCTGTCAGTATGGCCTCATGCACACGACCATTCCGTTTTTTGCGGTCCGCAAACCACGGATCCGCAAAAAACGGAAGCTGCCCATGTGCCGTCAATATAAATGCCTATTCTTGCCTGCAAAGCGCGGACAAGAATAGGACATATATTTTTTTTCGGGGCTGCGGAATGGAGCAGCGGATGCGGACAGCACACAGAGTCCTGTCCACATCTTTGGCGGCCCCATTGAAGTGAATGGGTTCGCATCCGAGCCGCCAAAACGGCGGCTCGGATGCGGACCCAAACAACAGCCGTGTGCATAAGGCCTATGGCTGAGGTCATCAGCAGCAGTCACTGGTCTCACCATCTATAATTGTGTGCCCTTCTCCTCCCTGCACTCTGTATATAGAGATCAGTGACCCCCACCACTGAATATAGAGATCAGTGACCCCCTGTACACTGTATATGGTGATCTGTGACCCCCACCACTGTATATAGAGATCAGTGACCCCCACCACTGTATATAGAGATCTGTGACCCCCACCACTGTATATAGAGATCAGTGATCCCCTGTACACTGTATATGGTGATATGTGACCCCCCCCACCACTGCATATAGAGATCAGTGACCCCCTGTACACATTATATGGTGATATGTGACCCCCCCCCACTGTATATAGAGATCCGTCACCCCCTGTACACTGTATATGGTGATATGTGACCCCCACCACTGTATATAGAGATAAGTGATCCCCTGTACACTGTATATGGTGATATGTGACCCCCACCACTGCATATAGAGATCAGTGACCACCTGTACACTGTATATGGTGATATGTGACCCCCACCACTGTATATAGAGATCAGTGACCCCCTGTACACTGTATATGGTGATATGTGACCCCCACCACTGCATATAGAGATCAGTGACCCCCTGTACACTATATGGTGATATGTGACCCCCACCACTGCATATAGAGATCAGTGACCCCCACCACTGTATATAGAGATCTGTGACCCCCACCACTGTATATAGAGATCAGTGATCCCCTGTACACTGTATATGGTGATATGTGACCCCCCCCCACCACTGCATCAGTGACCCCCTGTACTCTGTATATGGTGATATGTGACCCCCACCACTGCATATAGAGATCAGTGACCCCCTGTACACTGTATATGGTGATATGTGACCCCCACCACTGTATATAGAGATCAGTGACCCCCACCACTGTATATAGAGATCAGTGACCCCCACCACTGTATATAGAGATCAGTGACCCCCTGTACACTGTATATGGTGATATTTGACCACTACCACTGCATATAGAGATCAGTGACCCCCTGTACACTGTATATGGTGATATGTGACCCCCCACCACTGCATATAGAGATCAGTGACCCCCTGTACACTGTATATGGTGATATGTGACCCCCCACCACTGCATATAGAGATCAGTGACCCCCTGTACACTGTATACGGTGATATGTGACCCCCACCACTGTATATAGAGATCTGTGACCCCTGTACACTGTATATGGTGATCTGTGACCCCCACCACTGCATATAGAGATCAGTGACCCCCTGTACACTGTATATGGTGATATGTGACCCCCCACCACTGCATATAGAGATCAGTGACCCCCTGTACACTGTATATAGTGATATGTGACCCCCACCACTGTATATAGAGATCAGTGACCCCCTGTACACTGTATATGGTGATATGTAACCCCCACCACTGTATATAGAGATCAGTGATCCCTGTACACTGTATATGGTGATATGTGACCCCCACCACTGCATATAGAGATCAGTGATCCCTGTACACTGTATATGGTGATATGTGACCCCAACACTGCATATAGAGATCAGTGACCCCCTGTACACTGTATCTGGTGATATGTGACCCCCACCACTGTATATAGAGATCAGTGACCCCTGTACACTGTATATGGTGATATGTGACCCCCCACCACTGCATATAGAGATCAGTGACCCCCTGTACACTGTATATAGTGATATGTGACCCCCACCACTGTATATAGAGATCAGTGACCCCCTGTACACTGTATATGGTGATATGTGACCCCACCACTGCATATAGAGATCAGTGACCCCCTGTACACTGTATATGGTGATATGTGACCCCCACCACTGTATATAGAGATCAGTGACCCCTTGTAAACTGTATATGGTGATATGTGACCCCCACCACTGTATATAGAGATAAGTGATCCCCTGTACACTGTATATGGTGATATGTGACCCCCCCACCACTGCATATAGAGATCAGTGACCCCCTGTACACTGTATATGGTGATATGTGACCCCCACCACTGTATATAGAGATCAGTGACCCCCTGTACACTGTATATGGTGATATGTGACCCCCACCACTGTATATAGAGATCAGTGACCCCCACCACTGTATATAGAGATCTGTGACCCCCACCACTGTATATAGAGATCAGTGACCCCCTGTACACTGTATATGGTGATATGTGACCCCCACCACTGCATATAGAGATCAGTGACCCCCTGTACACTGTATATGGTGATATGTGACCCCCACCACTGCATATAGAGATCAGTGACCCCCTGTACACAGTATATGGTGATATGTGACCCCCACCACTGTATATAGAGATCAGTGACCCCCACCACTGCATATAGAGATCAGTGACCCCCTGTACACTATATGGTGATATGTGACCCCCACCACTGCATATAGAGATCAGTGAACCCCTGTACACTGTATATGGTGATATGTGACCCCCACCACTGTATATAGAGATCAGTGACCCCCTGTACACTGTATATGGTGATATGTGACCCCCACCACTGTATATAGAGATCAGTGACCCCCACCACTGTATATAGAGATCTGTGACCCCCACCACTGTATATAGAGATCAGTGACCCCCTGTACACTGTATATGGTGATATTTGACCACTACCACTGCATATAGAGATCAGTGACCCCCTGTACACTGTATATGGTGATATGTGACCCCCCCCACCACTGCATATAGAGATCAGTGACCCCCTGTACACTGTATATGGTGATATGTGACCCCCCACCACTGCATATAGAGATCAGTGACCCCCTGTACACTGTATATAGTGATATGTGACCCCCACCACTGTATATAGAGATCAGTGACCCCCTGTACACTGTATATGGTGATATGTGACCCCAACACTGCATATAGAGATCAGAGACCCCCTGTACACTGTATATGGTGATATGTGACCCCCACCACTGTATATAGAGATCAGTGACCCCCTGTACACTGTATATGGTGATATGTGACCCCCACCACTGCATATAGAGATCAGTGACCCCCTGTACACTGTATATGGTGATATGTGACCCCCCACCACTGCATATAGAGATCAGTGACCCCCTGTACACTGTATATAGTGATATGTGACCCCCACCACTGTATATAGAGATCAGTGACCCCCTGTACACTGTATATGGTGATATGTGACCCCCACCACTGCATATAGAGATCAGTGACCCCCTGTACACTGTATATGGTGATATGTGACCCCCCACCACTGCATATAGAGATCAGTGACCCCCTGTACACTGTATATGGTGATATGTGACCCCCACCACTGCATATAGAGATCAGTGACCCCCTGTACACTGTATATGGTGATATGTGACCCCCACCACTGCATATAGAGATCAGTGACCCCCTGTACACTGTATATGGTGATATGTGACCCCCACCACTGTATATAGAGATCAGTGACCCCCTGTACACTGTATATGGTGATATGTGACCCCCACCACTGCATATAGAGATCAGTGACCCCCTGTACACTGTATATGGTGATATGTGACCCCCACCACTGCATATAGAGATCAGTGACCCCCTGTACACGGTATATGGTGATATGTGACCCCCACCACTGCATATAGAGATCAGTGACCCCCTGTACTCTGTATATGGTGATATGTGACCCCCACCACTGCATATAGAGATCAGTGACCCCCTGTACACTGTATATGGTGATATGTGACCCCCACCACTGCATATAGAGATCAGTGACCCCCTGTACTCTGTATATGGTGATATGTGACCCCCAACACTGCATATAGAGATCAGTGACCCCCTGTACACTGTATATGGTGATATGTGACCCCCACCACTGCATATAGAGATCAGTGACCCCCTGTACACAGTATATGGTGATATGTGACCCCCACCACTGCATATAGAGATCAGTGACCCCCTGCACTCTGTATATGGTGATATGTGACCCCCACCACTGCATATAGAGATCAGTGACCCCCTGCACTCTGTATATGGTGATATGTGTCCCCCAACACTGCATATAGAGATCAGTGACCCCCTGTACACTGTATATGGTGATATGTGACCCCCACCACTGCATATAGAGATCAGTGACCCCCTGTACACTGTATATGGTGATATGTGACCCCCACCACTGCATATAGAGATCAGTGACCCCCTGTACACTGTATATGGTGATATGTGACCCCCCCCCACTGCATATAGAGATCAGTGACCCCCTGTACTCTGTATATGGTGATATGTGACCCCCACCACTGCATATAGAGATCAGTGACCCCCTGTACACTGTATATGGTGATATGTGACCCCCACCACTGCATATAGAGATCAGTGACCCCCTGTACACTGTATATGGTGATATGTGACCCCCACCACTGCATATAGAGATCAGTGACCCCCTGTACACTGTATATGGTGATATGTGACCCCCACCACTGCATATAGAGATCAGTGACCCCTGTACACTGTATATGGTGATATGTGACCCCCCCCCCCGTATATAGAGATCAGTGACCCCCTGTACACTGTATATGGTGATATGTGACCCCCACCACTGTATATAGAGATCAGTGACCCCCTGTACACTGTATATGGTGATATGTGACCCCCACCACTGTATATAGAGATCAGTGACCCCCTGTACACAGTATATGGTGATATGTGACCCCCACCACTGTATATAGAGATCAGTGACCCCCTGTACTCTGTATATGGTGATATGTGACCCCAACACTGCATATAGAGATCAGTGACCCCCTGTACACTGTATATGGTGATATGTGACCCCCACCACTGCATATAGAGATCAGTGATCCCTGTACACTGTATATGGTGATATGTGACCCCCCACCACTGCATATAGAGATCAGTGATCCCCTGTACACTGTATATGGTGATATGTGACCCCCACCACTGCATATAGAGATCAGTGACCCCCTGTACACTGTATATGGTGATATGTGACCCCCCCCCACTGCATATAGAGATCAGTGACCCCCTGTACACTGTATATGGTGATATGTGACCCCCACCACTGTATATAGAGATCAGTGACCCCCTGTACACTGTATATGGTGATATGTGACCCCCACCACTGCATATAGAGATCAGTGACCCCCTGTACACTGTATATGGTGATATGTGACCCCCACCACTGCATATAGAGATCAGTGACCCCCTGTACACTGTATATGGTGATATGTGACCCCCACCACTGTATATAGAGATCAGTGACCCCCTGTACACTGTATATAGAGATCAGTGACCCCCTGTACACTGTATATAGTGATATGTGACCCCCACCACTGCATATAGAGATCAGTGACCCCCTGTACTCTGTATATGGTGATATGTGACCCCCCCCCCACTGTATATAGAGATCAGTGACCCCCTGTACACTGTATATGGTGATATGTGACCCCCACCACTGCATATAGAGATCAGTGATCCCCTGTACACTGTATATGGTGATATGTGACCCCCACCACTGCATATAGAGGTCAGTGACCCCCTGTACACTGTATATGGTGAT
>NW_024400577.1:0-26203 GCF_905171765.1 Bufo bufo | reverse complement strand
ACCATCAGACTCTCTGGCCTTACGATCAGTGGAGGAGTTTTTTGAATCCCTGGGTCTCGTATATGATGACCCGGACAGGGTCTCACTGGCTGAGTCTAAGCTATGTAGACTCACAATCCAGTGGTGGATTGGCAGGCCGGGGAGATTGTGGAGTGGAGTGAACATTGTAAGGACAACTGCTTGAGTAGTAGGTGCTCTACACTCTCTGTAACATCTTTACCTGCCTTTCTGTCAGATTTTATGGATGTGTTCTCTGAGAAGGGTTGTCAGGGGTTACCACCTCATCGTCCATATGATTGCCCGATTAATCTATTACCTGGGGCAAAACTACCTAAAACCCGGTTATACAATCTTTCCGGCCCGGAGAGGAAGGCTATGAAAGATTATATTTCGGAGAGTTTGGCTAAGGGACACATCAGACCCTCTTCTTCACCTGTGGCTGCAGGGTTCTTTTTCGTTAAAAAGAAAGATGGGGGCCTACGTCCTTGCCTGGATTTCCGGGAATTAAACCGGATAACTATCCGAGATCCCTATCCTCTTCCTCTCATTCCCGACCTCTTTAATCAGGTTGCTGGTGCTAAATGGTTCTCCAAAATGGATCTCAGAGGAGCCTATAACCTGGTTCGCATCAAAGAGGGGGATGAGTGGAAGACGGCTTTTAATACTCCGGAAGGGCATTATGAAAATCTGGTCATGCCATTTGGTCTTACTAATGCGCCTGCGGTATTCCAACATTTTGTCAACGATATTTTTAGTCACCTTATCGGGAGATTTGTTGTGATATATCTTGATGACATCCTGGTCTATTCCCCAGATCTGGATACACATAAGATCCATGTGAGACAAGTGCTGCAGATATTAAGGGCCAACAAATTGTTTGCTAAGTTAGAAAAATGTGTGTTCGCCGTAAAAGAACTGCCATTTCTGGGGTATGTGTTGTCAGATTCAGGTTTCCGCATGGATCCAGAGAAAATCCGGGCGATTATAGACTGGGATCTGCCTGAGAACCTGAAGGCATTGCAACGCTTCCTAGGGTTTGCCAATTTTTATAGAAAATTTATAAAGAACTATTCCTTGGTAGTCAAACCACTGACGGACATGACCCGAAAGGGATCCGATTTTTCCAAATGGTCACATGCAGCCAAAACTGCCTTTGCATCTCTGAAGGAGAGATTCACCTCGGCCCCTATTCTCATACAGCCAGATGTCTCGCTTCCTTTTATTGTAGAGGTTGACGCATCAGAGGTGGGGGTGGGAGCGGTACTATCTCAGGGCCCGTCCCTTGGTGAATGGCGTCCGTGTGCTTTCTTTTCGAAGAAATTGTCTACTGCAGAAAGGAACTATGATATTGGCAACAGGGAACTTTTGGCTATTAAGTTGGCTTTTGAGGAGTGGCGTCATTTTTTTGAGGGGGCGGTTCATCCCGTCACGATGATTACTGATCACAAAAACTTATTATATCTGGAGTCTGCTAAACGTCTCACCCCTAGACAGGCTCGGTGGTCGTTATTTTTTACTAGGTTTAATTTTATAATAACCTATCGCCCGGGGGCAAAAAATACTAGGGCGGATGCATTGTCTCAAAGTTTTCCTGGAGGGGGTGATGTTGAGGTACCAGAGCCCATTTTGCAAAAGGGGATGGTGGTCTCTGCATTACACTCAGGTTTAGAGGGGAGGGTGTTGGAAGCTCAGGGGGACGCCCTGGCCTCCTGCCCCTCGGGTAAACTGTTTGTGCCAGAAAATTTACGCCTGGAGATACTAAAAGAACACCATAACTCCTCACTGGCAGTACACCCAGGTAGTAGGGCAACCTCTGAATTAGTGTCTCGTCGGTTCTGGTGGCCTAAGTGGCGCCAGGAGGTGTTGAATTTTGTGTCTGCATGTGCTACCTGTGCTCGTTCTAAGGTAGATCATACTCGTCCGGCAGGGCGTCTTTTACCTCTAGCCATCCCCAACAGGCCTTGGACGCACCTATCAATAGATTTCATTACGGATCTACCAGTATCAGTGGGGAAAACTGTTATTCTTGTAGTTGTTGACAGATTCAGTAAAATGGTGCACTTTATTGCTCTTTGCCGCATTGCCTAATGCTAACACACTGGCTCAGGTTTTTATTGACCACATCGTGAAGCTTCACAGGGTCCCTTCCGATATTGTTTCGGATCGTGGTACCCAATTCGTTTCTAAATTTTGGAAATTTTGTTCTCGTTTAGGGGTTCCTCTGTCGTTTTCTTCATCTTTCCATCCACAGTCCAACGGTCAGACTGAACGTACCAATCAAAACCTAGAGACATATTTGAGATGCTTTGTTTCCGAAAATCAGGAGGAATGGTCATCTTATTTACCGTTAGCCGAGTTTGCCATTAATAATCGTCGTCAAGAATCCACCGATAAGTCACCATTTTTTGGTGCGTATGGTTTCCATCCTCAGTTTTGTACGTTTAGTGAGGGGGGGCCGTCTGGGATTCCCGAGGAGGAACGATTTGCGTCTTCACTTTATTCAGTGTGGCAGAGTGTGCAAGAAAGTTTGAAGAGAATGGGTGGTAGATACAAACGTGTGGCTGATAGGAGGCGCTCTGAAGGTCCGGACCTTGGGGTGAATGACTTGGTGTGGTTGTCTACCAGAAATATCAAGTTGAAGGTTCCCTCATGGAAATTAGGTCCGAGATTTATTGGTCCTTATAGGGTAATTAAGATCATTAACCCGGTGGCTTTTCGTCTGGAGCTACCTCAGACTCTAAGGATCCATAATGTCTTCCACAGATCTCTGCTTAAGAGATATGTAGAACCTCCTGAACCATTGCCACTACCGCCTCCACCGGTGGTTGTTAATGGCAGTCTTGAGTTTCAGGTAGAAAAGATTGTTGACTCACGATATGTTCGCCGCTCTCTTCAGTACCTGGTGCACTGGAGAGATTATGGTTCCGAAGAGAGAATGTGGGTTCCAGCTTCAGAGATAAAAGCGGACAGACTCATTCGGGCTTTTCATAGCTCCCATCCGGAGAGGCCTAGTCTTGAGGGTCCGGGGGCCCCTCGTAGAAAGGGGGGTACTGTCACGACTGTGACTGATCCAGACAGGTCTGGGAGGAGAAGGTCGCAGCGACTTGCTACTCGCGATAGCTTGTGAGTTTGCTCCATGGTTCAGGGTATGTCATCCGGGTTTTGCCTTGTGAACCTTTTTGTCCTGACTGGGAGTTTGTAGGCATCCTTCTCAGGTGAGTCCTGTCTGCCACTCCCAGCTACTATATTAGTTTCAGTTTCACTTGCAGTCATTGCCAGATATAGTCCTTACTTCCAGTTCTATTCTGATCTTTGAAGGAGATCGTTTGATGGTGTTGCTGTGGAGCTCTTGTCCGGCGTTGACTGTCCTGATTGGGATCGCCTTCTCTGCTCGTGACTGGATAAGTCTATCTCTGCTATAGTTTGTTTGTTGCTGTCTTCCCCTGCTGTTCTCCTAGACATGAGTGATGGTGACTAGTGCTCCCATCGGCCTTTCCCCACTCTAGGCTTGTTAGGGTGACTGAGGGTTTAGGCATCCTGCTCGCCGCACGGGTTCACACCCCGTCTAGGGTATCAGGGCAGACAGGTGCCAGCTTAGGGTTAGTCAGGGGTGGCCATACTATTCCCATCCGTAGATAAGGGTCCCCCTTCCCCTCCGTCTGGTGCGACACGACTGCTGCTGGGATAGCGGTCGTGACAAAGCCATTGAAAAGCAATTGAAGGTGTTTGCTTAACGCATTTAGTTTAGATAACACATCTCATAAAGCATGTGTGTTAACTCTACTACATCTGTAGCTTCAAGCAGAATTGAGGGGCAGGAGAACAACAAACCAGCTCAACCAACTCCAGCAGGAAATATCAACCGCAAAGTAAGCAGTGTGAGTCAGAACTAAATTGCCTCAGTAATGACCATCAGCTGCACCAAACAAGATGTGTGGTCATTTACAAACACAACACTGAAAGGAGAAAACAGAGAGACTGTCACGTGCCGCCAGTCTCTCCGATCTTCTCATCTCTGTCATGGGAGGGACCGTGACAATTACGCCGGGACCTGTCTTTTGTGTCTGTGGCTTTTGTCTTAAGTCATTTGACTTCTTCTTCCAATGCATTATGCGCATCCACCAAATCATTGTGGGCGCTAGAGAATTCGGCTATTTTACGCTCCAGATGGTACGTTCTCCTATGGTGGAGACATTGGATTTGAGTTTTCAAATAAGAAACATTCTTGTTAATCCCATTTTGTAGTAGGATAAGCATATCTTTTAGAGTGTCCACTGTAACTGGAGCAGAGGAAGCAGGAAATTGTGAATTGTTGCATTGAGGCAATACTGTAGTAACATCTCCATAACCATCCTGAACATTACTCTTCTTTTGGGTTGGGCATTTGCTATTAGAAGAGGCCGAGGGTGATACCACTGACCTCCTCTTCCCGGGCTCCTCGTTGTCCTCTGATGGGAAGGGGGCTGCATCGGGTACAAAGAGGGTGGTATCCACTTCATCTAGTGAGCCCCTAGATTGCGATGAGGGGCTCAGAGGGAGAGGCGAGGAAGGCGCCGCCTCGGTCTGGGCAGGCATGGAGGGGTCTGCGGCCCCAAAAAAGTCTCATCGGTGTTGGAGGGCTTCACCCTTTTTTTTGTCATGATGGGCCAGCGGTGAGGGGTTACCTCTTGGTGGGGCAAGAAGGAGCTGGTGTAGCTCGGCTGGTTTTAATAGGCCCCGATTGCACTAGCGTACGTACACGTGGCCAAGATGGCCGCTGGAGCAGGGGATTTTCCCCAGGCTCGCCTCTGCAGCTATGCAGGAGAGCTTTTCGGAATGTGGCTGTTGGTGCTGGGAAGCAGAAGGGTTGGGAGGAGGAGACAGGGTGATCTCCACAGCTACCTAGCACTGACTATAGAGTCCCGGAGTCCCGCAGTGCGAGGAGGTAACTGGAGTCGGGTGGTGGTGAATGGTCAGCGGTGACGGTGTTGGCGCTGTTAAATACAGTCCTGGTAGATGGCCGCCAGTGTTAGGGTGTAGAGGGTCACCAAACTTAGTATTTTATGTAGGTTTTAAGTGCTACTGTATGTGCCGCGGTAGAGCATCTGTGTCTGGGAGAGCAAAGAATCAAGCAGCCATCTTCCTCAGTGACCAAGCTCTGTCCCCTCTGACACAGCTTTTGAGCCTGTATCAGCAAACTTCACTACTATGATATATGGCAACTGTGACGCATACCAGTACTTCAGTTTATATACACTAGTCTGTGCTAAATACTAGTTTTTTAATAACATTTTCACCAGTTTTTTTAAATAAGTAATTGGACACAATTTGTGAAAATATACAGTGATGCAGGAAAATACACTTATTTGTAAACTTATTAACTGTAGAAAGTTGCAGCAGGTTTTTGGAAACAAAAAGGTGCAATTTTGCAATGTCTGCAGCAAAATATATGATGACGCTGCAAAATACATTTATTGCAGCTATATACTGTAGAAGCTTTGCAACAGATTTTTAAAAAGGACAAGACTGACTTCTGCACAAAAAGTTCATGTTCAGTGCAAAACATTCTGTATTTGTCTGTAATAGGGATGAGCGAACCCGAACTGTATAGTTCGGGTTCGTACCGAATTTTGGGGTGTCCGTGACACAGACCCGAACCCGAACATTTTCGTAAAAGTCTGGGCTCGGGTTCGGTGTTCGGCGCTTTCTTGGTGCTTTTTGAAAGGCTGCAAAGCAGCCAATCAACAAGCGTCATACTACTTGCCCCAAGAGGCCATCACAGCCTTGCCTACTATTGGCATGGCTGTGATTGGCCAGTGCAGCATGTGACCCAGCCTCTATAAAAGCTTGGGTCACGTTGCGCTGCACGTCACTCTGCTGATTAAAGCATAGGGAGAGGTTGCAGCTGCGACGTTAGGGCGAGATTAGGCAGATTAACTCCTCCAAAAGACTTCATTCTGTGATCGATCTGCAGCTGTGGATCATTGAAGTGCTAATATTGACTTGCTCACTTTTTTGAGGCTGCCCAGAGCGTTTTTAGATCACTTTTTTTCTGGAGTGATCGGCGGCCATTTTGTGACTTGTGGTGCGCCAGCACAAGCTATCACCAAGTGTATTTAACCATCAATAGTGTGGTTATTTTGTGCTATATCCTACATCAGCTGCAGGCTGAGCCTGTGTCACCGAAGTGCATTTAACCATCAACAGTCTGGTTATTTTTTGGCCATATACTACATCAGCTGTAGGCTGAGCCTGTGTCACCGAAGTGCATTTAACCATCAACAGTCTGGTTATTTTTTGGCCATATACTACATCTGGTGCAAGTTGAGCCTGTCACCCAGCGCCTAAAAAATAGACGTGACATTTCTATTCAACCAAATCTGTACTGTTTTAGCTGGTCAAGTTGTTTGTAGTGACCGTAAAAGCACACTTTTTGTTCTGGGTTGAAAAACTATTCCCAAATTTGCCATTCTCAAAATAACTAGTTTCTGGTATATGAGGCCTACTTGAAATCTATCCCAAAAAGGATATCTTACATTAAAGGTGCTGATAGTGTAATTCAGAAAAACCTAAGACACACGCTACCGTGCAGATAGAAGTCTGATTCTGTGATTAAACCTATACCTGTCACATAGCGCAAAAAAAAAACAGGCCTGACATTTCTATTCAACCAAATCTGTACTGTTTTAGCTGGTCAAGTTATTTGTAGTGACCGTAAAAGCAGACTTTTTGTTCTGGGTTGAAAAACTATTCCCAAATTTGCCATTCTCAAAATAACTAGTTTCTGGTATATGAGGCCTACTTGAAATCTATCCCAAAAAGGATATCTTACATTGAAAGTGCTGATAGTGTCATTCAGAAAAACCTAAGACACACGCTACCGTGCAGATAGAAGTCTGATTCTGTGATTAAACCTATACCTGTCACATAGCGCAAAAAAAAAACAGGCCTGACATTTCTATTCAACCAAATCTGTACTGTTTTAGCTGGTCAAGTTATTTGTAGTGACCGTAAAAGCAGACTTTTTGTTCTGGGTTGAAAAACTATTCCCAAATTTGCCATTCTCAAAATTGTGGTGAACGGGAACAATGAGGAAAACATCTAATAAGGGACGCGGACGCGGACGTGGACATGGTCGTGGTGGTGTTAGTGGACCCTCTGGTGCTTGGAGAGGACGTGGCCGTTCTGCCACAGCCACACGTCCTAGTGAACCAACTACCTCAGGTCCCAGTAGCCACCAGAATTTACAGCGATATTTGGTGGGGCCCAATGCCGTTCTAAGGATGGTAAGGCCTGAGCAGGTACAGGCATTAGTCAATTGGGTGGCCGACAGTGGATCCAGCACGTTCACATTATCTCCCACCCAGTCTTCTGCAGAAAACGCACAGATGGCGCATGAAAACCAAGCCCATCGGTCTGTCACATCACCCCCATGCATATCAGGGAAACTGTCTGAGCCTCAAGTTATGCAGCAGTCTCTTATGCTGTTTGAAGACTTTGCTGCCAGGGTTTCCCAAGGGCATCCACCTAGCCCTTCCCCAGGGGTGGAAGAGATAGAATGCACTAACGCACAACCACTTATTTTTCCTGATGATGAGGACATGGGAATACCACCTCAGCACGTCTCTGATGATGACGAAACACAGGTGCCAACTGCTGTGTCTTTCTGCAGTGTGCAGACTGAACAGGAGGTCAGGGATCAAGACTGGGTGGAAGACGATGCAGGGGACGATGAGGTCCTAGACCCCACATGGAATGAAGGTCGTGCCACTGACTTTCACAGTTCGGAGGAAGAGGCAGTGGTGAGACCGAGCCAACAGCGTAGCAAAAGAGGGAGCAGTGGGCAAAATCAGAACACCCGCCGCCAAGAGACTCCGCCTGCTACTGACCGCCGCCATCTGGGACCGAGCACCCCAAAGGCAGCTTCAAGGAGTTCCCTGGCATGGCACTTCTTCAAACAATGTGCTGACGACAAGACCCGAGTGGTTTGCACGCTGTGCCATCAGAGCCTGAAGCGAGGCATTAACGTTCTGTACCTTAGCACAACCTGCATGACCAGGCACCTGCATGCAAAGCATGAACTGCAGTGGAGTAAACACCTTAAAAACAAGGAAGTCACTCAGGCTCCCCCTGCTACCTCTTCTGCTGCTGCTGCCTCGGCCTCTTCTGCTGCTGCCGCCGCCTCGGCCTCTTCTGCTGCTGCTGCCGCCGCCTCGGCCTCTTCCTCTGCCTCTGGAGGAACATTGGCACCTGCCGCCCAGCAAACATGGGATGTACCACCAACACCACCACCTGCGTCACCAAGCATCTCAACCATGTCACACGGCAGCGTTCAGCTCTCCATCTCACAAACATTTGAGAGAAAGTGTAAATTTCCACCTAGCCACCCTCGATCCCTGGCCCTGAATGCCAGCATTTCTAAACTACTGGCCTATGAAATGCTGTCATTTAGGCTGGTGGACACACACAGCTTCAAACAGCTCATGTCACTTGCTGTCTCACAGTATGTTGTTCCCAGCCGCCACTACTTCTCCAAGAGAGCCGTGCCTTCCCTGCACAAACAAGTGTCCGATAAAATCAAGTGTGCACTGCGCAACGCAATCTGTGGCAAGGTCCACCTAACCACAGATACGTGGACCAGTAAGCACGGCCAGGGACGCTATATCTCCCTAACTGCACACTGGGTAAATGTAGTGGCGGCTGGGCCCCAGGCGGAGAGCTGTTTGGCGCACATCCTTCCGCCGCCAAGGATCGCAGGGCAACATTCTTTGCCTCCTGTCTCCTCCTCCTCCTACTCAGCTTCCTCCTCCTCTTCTTCCACCTGCTCATCCAGTCAGCCACACACCTTCACCGCCAACTTCAGCACAGCCCGGGGTAAACGTCAGCAGGCCATTCTGAAACTCATATGTTTGGGGGAAAGGCCCCACACCGCACAGGAGTTGTGGCGGGGTATAGAACAACAGACCGACGAGTGGTTGCTGCCGGTGAGCCTTAAGCCCGGCCTGGTGGTGTGCGATAATGGGCGAAATCTCTTTGCAGCTCAGGGACTAGCCGGTTTGACGCACATCCCTTGCCTGGCGCATGTGCTGAATTTGGTGGTGCAGAAGTTCATTCGCAACTACCCCGACATGTCAGAGCTGCTGCATAAAGTGCGGGCCGTCTGTTCGCGCTTCCGGCGTTCACACCCTGCCGCTGCTCGCCTGTCTGCGCTACAGCGTAACTTCGGCCTTCCCGCTCACCGCCTCATATGCGACGTGCCCACCAGGTGGAACTCCACCTTGCATATGCTGGACAGACTGTGCGAGCAGCAGCAGGCCATAGTGGAGTTTCAGCTGCAGCACGCACGGGTCAGTCGCACTGCCGATCAGCCCCACTTCACCACCAATGACTGGGCCTCCATGCGAGACCTGTGTGCCCTGTTGCGTTGTTTCGAGTACTCCACCAACATGGCCAGTGGCGATGACGCCGTTATCATCGTTACAATACCACTTCTATGTCTCCTTGAGAAAACACTTAGGGCGATGATGGAAGAGGAGGTGGCCCAGGAGGAAGAGGAGGAAGAGGGGTCATTTTTAGCACTTTCAGGCCAGTCTCTTCGAAGTGACTCAGAGGGAGGTTTTTTGCAACACCAGAGGCCAGGTACAAATGTGGCCAGACAGGGCCCACTACTGGAGGACGAGGAGGACGAGGATGAGGAGGAGGTGGAGGAGGATGAGGATAAAGCATGTTCACAGCGGGGTGGCACCCAAAGCAGCTCGGGCCCATCACTGGTGCGTGGCTGGGGGGAAACTCAGGACGATGACGATACGCCTCCCACAGAGGACAGCTTGTCCTTACCTCTGGGCAGCCTGGCACACATGAGCGACTACATGCTGCAGTGCCTGCGCAACGACAGCAGAGTTGCCCACATTTTAACGTGTGCGGACTACTGGGTTGCCACCCTGCTGGATCCCCGGTACAAAGACAATGTGCCCACCTTACTTCCTACACTGGAGCGTGATAGGAAGATGCGCGAGTACAAGCGCACGTTGGTAGACGCGCTACTGAGAGCATTCCCAAATGTCACAGGGGAACCAGTGGAAGCCCAAGGCGAAGGCAGAGGAGGAGCAAGAGGTCGCCAACGCAGCTGTGTCACGGCCAGCTCCTCTGAGGGCAGGGTTAGCATGGCAGAGATGTGGAAAAGTTTTGTCAACACGCCACAGCTAACTGCACCACCACCTGATACGGAACGTGTTAGCAGGAGGCAACATTTCACTAACATGGTGGAACAGTACCTGTGCACACCCCTCCACGTACTGACTGATGGTTCGGCCCCATTCAACTTCTGGGTCTCCAAATTGTCCACGTGGCCAGAGCTAGCCTTTTATGCCTTGGAGGTGCTGGCCTGCCCGGCGGCCAGCGTTTTGTCTGAATGTGTATTCAGCATGGCAGGGGGCGTCATTACAGACAAACGCAGCCGCCTTTCTACAGCCAATGTGGACAAGCTGACGTTCATAAAAATGAACCAGGCATGGATCCCACAGGACCTGTCCATCCCTTGTGCAGATTAGATATTAACTACATCCCCTTAACAATATATTATTCTACTCCAGGGCACTTCCTCATTCAATACTATTTTTAATTTCATTTTACCATTATATTGCGGGGCAACCCAAAGTTGAATGAACCTCTCCTCTGTCTGGGTGCCGGGGCCTAAATGTGTGACAGTGGCCTGTTCCAGTGGTGGGTGACGTGAAGCCTGATTCTCTGCTATGACATGAAGACTTATTCTGTGCTGACATGAAGCCAGATTCTCTGTTACGCGACCTCTCTCCTCTGCCTGGGTGCCTGGGCCTAAATATGTGACAGTGGCCTGTTCCAGTGGTGGGTGACGTGAAGCCTGATTCTCTGCTATGACATGAAGACAGATTCTGCGCTGACATAAGGCCAGATTCTCTGTTACGGGACCTCTCTCCTCTGCCTGAGTGCCTGGGCCTAAATGTGTGACAGTGGCCTGTTCCAGTGGTGGGTGACGTGAAGCCTGATTCTCTGCTATGACATGAAGACAGATTCTGTGCTGACATAAGGCCAGATTCTCTGTTATGGGACCTCTCTCCTCTGCCTGGGTGCCTGGGCCTAAAGGTGTGACAGTGGCCTGTTCCAGTGGTGGGTGACGTGAAGCCTGATTCTCTGCTATGACATGAAGACAGATTCTGCGCTGACATAAGGCCAGATTCTCTGTTACGGGACCTCTCTCCTCTGCCTGGGTGCCTGGGCCTAAATGTGTGACAGTGGCCTGTTCCAGTGGTGGGTGACGTGAAGCCTGATTCTCTGCTATGACATGAAGACAGATTCTGCGCTGACATAAGGCCAGATTCTCTGTTACGGGACCTCTCTCCTCTGCCTGGGTGCCTGGGCCTAAATATGTGACAGTGGCCTGTTCCAGTGGTGGGTGACGTGAAGCCTGATTCTCTGCTATGACATGAAGACAGATTCTGTGCTGACATAAGGCCAGATTCTCTGTTACGGGACCTCTCTCCTCTGCCTGGATGCCTGGGCCTAAATGTGTGACAGTGGCCTGTTCCAGTGGTGGGTGACGTGAAGCCTGATTCTCTGCTATGACATGAAGACTTATTCTGTGCTGACATGAAGCCAGATTCTCTGTTACGCGACCTCTCTCCTCTGCCTGGGTGCCTGGGCCTAAATATGTGACAGTGGCCTGTTCTAGTGGTGGGTGACGTGAAGCCTGATTCTCTGCTATTACATGAAGACAGATTCTGCGCTGACATAAGGCCAGATTCTCTGTTACGGGACCTCTCTCCTCTGCCTGGGTGCCTGGGCCTAAATGTGTGACAGTGGCCTGTTCCAGTGGTGGGTGACGTGAAGCCTGATTCTCTGCTATGACATGAAGACAGATTCTGCGCTGACATAAGGCCAGATTCTCTGTTACGGGACCTCTCTCCTCTGCCTGGGTGCCTGGGCCTAAATGTGTGACAGTGGCCTGTTCCAGTGGTGGGTGACGTGAAGCCTGATTCTCTGCTATGACATGAAGACAGATTCTGCGCTGACATAAGGCCAGATTCTCTGTTACGGGACCTCTCTCCTCTGCCTGGGTGCCTGGGCCTAAATGTGTGACAATGGCCTGTTCCAGTGGTGGGTGACGTGAAGCCTGATTCTCTGCTATGACATGAAGACAGATTCTGCGCTGACATAAGGCCAGATTCTCTGTTACGGGACCTCTCTCCTCTGCCTTGGCCTAAATGTGTGACAGTGGCCTGTTCCAGTGGTGGGTGACGTGAAGCCTGATTCTCTGCTATGACATGAAGACAGATTCTGCGCTGACATAAGGCCAGATTCTCTGTTACGGGACCTCTCTCCTCTGCCTGGGTGCCTGGGCCTAAATGTGTGACAGTGGCCTGTTCCAGTGGTGGGTGACGTGAAGCCTGATTCTCTGCTATGACATGAAGACAGATTCTGCGCTGACATAAGGCCAGATTCTCTGTTACGGGACCTCTCTCCTCTGCCTGGGTGCCTGGGCCTAAATGTGTGACAGTGGCCTGTTCCAGTGGTGGGTGACGTGAAGCCTGATTCTCTGCTATGACATGAATACAGATTCTGCGCTGACATAAGGCCAGATTCTCTGTTACGGGACCTCTCTCCTCTGCCTGGGTGCCTGGGCCTAAATGTGTGACAGTGGCCTGTTCCAGTGGTGGGTGACGTGAAGCCTGATTCTCTGCTATGACATGAAGACAGATTCTGTGCTGACATAAGGCCAGATACTCTGTTACGGGACCTCTCTCCTCTGCCTGGGTGCCTGGGCCTAAATGTGTGACAGTGGCCTGTTCCAGTGGTGGGTGACGTGAAGCCTGATTCTCTGCTATGACATGAAGACAGATTCTGCGCTGACATAAGGCCAGATTCTCTGTTACGGGACCGCTCTCCTCTGTCTGGGTGCCGGGGCCAAAATATGTGACAGTGGCCTCTTCCAGTGGTGGGTAACATGAAGCCAGATTCTCTGCTATGGCATGAAGAGACTGATTCTCTGCTGACATGAAGCCAGATTCTTTGCTATGGCATGAAGAGACTGATTCTCTGCTGACGTGAAGCCAGATTCTCTGCTATGGGACCTCTGTCCAATTGATATTGGGTCATTTTTATTTTTTTTATTTTTATTTTAATTCATTTTCCTATCCACATTTGTTTGCAGGGGATTTACCTACATGTTGCTGCCTTTTGCAGCCCTCTAGCTCTTTCCTGGGCTGTTTTACAGCCTTTTTAGTGCCCAAAAGTTCGGGTCCCATTGACTTCAATGGGGTTCAGGTTTGGGACGAAGTTCGGTTCGGGTTCGAATCCCGAACCCGAACATTTCCGGGAAGTTCGGCCGAACTTCTCGAACCCGAACATCCAGGTGTTCGCTCAACTCTAGTCTGTAACAGATACACAATATACTAACTTACCCTATGATGTCCCTAATGATGAAACATAACTTTCCATCAAGTAATTGAATCTACCTACGGAATATATCTTCCCAATCCCTCACACTGTCCCTGTAAGACCCTAAAATGGCAGGCTTGGGTGTATGTAATTGCTGTATTTGTGACAAACTTGCCCTATCACATCAGTGGCTAAGCACAACATGGTGTCTCTGCTAGGGAGCTAACATAGTGCTTGATAGACCGGCCAATATACTCTCTCCTGATTTAATGACTGCACAATATTGTGGAAAAGCCTGCCAGCCAGTGCCCTTCCCAGGGTCATGTAATCTTCCATCTGCAACTTCAAAGTCCTGTTTCCCTCGCTAGTGTACCGAACTTGAAATGTAAAATGGTGGGTGCATTTTTCCATGATTCGTATGATTCAAATCTCCAAATCTTCTATCCGTGTGCTTTCCTCATTGCTGTATTCATCCTGCAATTTATAGAACATGTCCTATTCTTGTCCATTTTGTGTACAAGAATAGGCATTTCTACTATTGGGCCCACTTGAAGGAAATGACTTGAAGGAAATGCTTATATTATTCAGCTAGAAAATAATTGTAAATTGTTTTCACAACTCATACTTTAAGTTAACATCCTTTAACAGAAAGTTAAACTGAAGTAGTAAGGCATTTAGAACATGGATATCTTTCTGACCTCGATAAAGTGAGACAGTTTTTTGGGTTTACATACTGAATTGAAATATTAGCATCACTGTTGTTGCGAATAAAGAAAATAGTAATGTCATAGCTGGGAGGAGAATATAAAACCTACATATGTAATTTTCCATTTACAGATAGCTAGCTTCATATTTGTACTTCTCAAGTTGATTGACAAAAGTAGGGAAAATAAGATAGTAAATGGTACTCCCTAGGCCAGGCAAATGAGGAAAGTGGTTTGGACAAAAGAAAGAGAAGAGGAAACAATAAGAAAATGAAAACGCTGCCCTCCCCCCCCTCTGAATGTATGCTGGTGCAGAGCTTAGGGGATTAATCTCTTAAAAATAAGTGCCATGCAAGCAGACAGCCCGTGATTAAGGTTTTAACTGATCAGTCTGCATCTGACAGGGAACCAGCTATTATCTTAAAGGAATCAAACCCCCATTCAAAGCCTCCGCTCAGCCTGAACATGAAAGGAAATGTCATCCACTGGCAGTTGGGAAAAGCCGCAGGGGGAACACAAAAAAAAATTATAAAGAAAAGAAAACCTAGGGAAAGAGAATTGTGATGGTGGGACATGACATACATTTTTTTTTAAAAAGACATAAAGAGGAGAAAAAACAGGTAAGTGGGTAATGACAGGATAGCCAAAACCAAAATACATGCAAATCTAACAAAATACAACAAATAAGTGCTTTAGAAATAAACATGAAGAAAATTGAAACTTTATCATATGTTTAGTGTTTTTAAAAGCACACCTTACAACTTTACAGTTTCCATTTAAAACTACACAAACTTAAAAAGGCTTATCAAAACTCAAATGGTCGATTATGCAGAAGAAAACTGCCTAATACAGCAATAAATGGTTTATTCATTTTTAATCTGCATATCATTAGTCATTTAAGCTACATTCACATATCTCTGTGGTGCACAGTATATATTATGGTGGTAAAATCTCCTAACTCCAAGATGTGTCCATTGACTTTTATGGACCACAGTATCCTAAAAAAAAAGTTTCCCATTTATAGAGGAGGGAATTTATCACGTCCTGCACTCCAGTATCCTGTCTTGAAAATGTTGCAAAATAGTGTTTTGTGACATTTTGGTCTTATTTGCACAAATATTTAGCAACTTTTAGCATTTTTCACATACACAGAAAAATGTATAAGATTGCACAAATATCATGTACAAACCGGATTCCAAAAAAGTTGGGACACTATACAAATCGTGAATAAAAACTGAATGCAATGATGTGGAGGTGCCAACTTCTAATATTTTATTCAGAATAGAACATAAATCACGGAACAAAAGTTTAAACTGAGAAAATGTACCATTTTAAGGGAAAAATATGTTGAATCATAATTTCATGGTGTCAACAAATCCCCAAAAAGTTGGGACAAGGCCATTTTCACCACTGTGTGGCATCTCCCCTTCTTCTTACAACACTCAACAGACGTCTGGGGACCGAGGAGACCAGTTTCTCAAGTTTAGAAATAGGAATGCTTTCCCATTCTTGTCTAATACAGGCCTCTAAGTGTTCAATCGTTTTGGGCCTTCTTTATTGCACCTTCCTCTTTATGATGCGCCAAATGTTCTCTATAGGTGAAAGATCTGGACTGCAGACTGGCCATTTCAGTACCCTGATCCTTCTCCTACGCAGCCATGATGTTGTGATTGATGCAGAATGTGGTCTGGCATTATCTTGTTGAAAAATGCAGGGTCTTCCCTGAAAGAGATGACATCTGGATGGGAGCATATATTATTCTAGAACCTGAAGATATTTTTCTGCATTGATGGTGCCTTTCCAGACATGCAAGCTGCCCATGCCACACGCACTCATGCAACCCCCATGCAACCCCATACCATCAGAGATGCAGGCTTCTGAACTGAGCGTTGATAACAACTTGGGTTGTCCTTGTCCTCTTTCTTCCGGATGACATGGCGTCCCAGATTTCCAAAAAGAACTTCGAATCGTGACTCGTCTGACCACAGAACAGTCTTCCATTTTGCCACACTACATTTTAAATGATCCCTGGCCCAGTGAAAACGCCTGAGCTTGTGGATCTTGCTTAGAAATGGCTTCTTCTTTGCACTGTAGAGATTCAGCTGGCAACGGTGGATGGCACGGTGGATTGTGTTCACTGACAATGGTTTCTGGAAGTATTCCTGAGCCCATTCTGTGATTTCCTTTACAGTAGCATTCCTGTTTGTGGTGCAGTGTCGTTTAAGGGCCCGGAGATCACGGGCATCCAGTATGGTTTTACGGCCTTGACCCTTACGCACAGAGATTGTTCCAGATTCTCTGAATCTTCGGATGATGTTATGCACAGTTGATGATGATAGATGCAAAGTCTTTGCAATTTTTCGCTGGGTAACACCTTTCTGATATTGCTCCACTATCTTTCTGCGCAACATTGTGGGAATTGGTGATCCTTCCATCTTGGCTTCTGAGAGACACTGCCACTCTGAGAAGCTCTTTTTATACCCAATCATGTTGCCAATTGACCTAATTAGTGTTAATTGGTCTTCCATCTCTTCGTTATGCTCAAATTTACTTTTTCCAGCCTCTTATTGCTACTTGTCCCAACTTTTTTGGGATTTGTTGACACAAAATTGGAATCAACGTATTTTTCCTTTAAAATGATACATTTACTCGGATTAAATGTTTGATCTGTCATCTACGTTCTATTATTACAAATAAAATATTGACATTTGCCATCTCCACATCATTGCATTCAGTTTTTATTCACAATTTGTTTAGTGTCCCAACTTTTTTGGAATCCGGTTTGTACACTTTGCAGATTTTTTTCCATGCGGAAGTTGACCTACCGCTTGGATTTCCAAAACTGCAGCAGGTCAATTATGTTTGTAGTTTTAGCTGCAGATTTTACCCTTTTTCAGAAAGGGAAACAACCACATCTAATCCCCAATTAGAAATTGCAGATTTTGGTGCGGATATGGTGCCGAAGCACACATAAATCTGCATGGAAAATCGTTGGTATCTTATGTGCGTTCACCCATACTCTATGCAGGGCCGTCTTTAATATTGATTGGACCCTGGGCAAAAATTTACTTGTGCCCCCTGGATCCCACCTTCCCACACCTTAGCAGGCAATCACGCCCTCCACCACAACACACACACAAAAAATCCACACATCTGGTAGAGTACAGTGAATGACTGTAAATACTTCCAGTTCTGAAGACTCCAGCGGCTCAGGATCAGTGCTCTGGGCAGCTGGGCTCAGGCTGGAAGTGGGCGCCGCTCTGCAGGAAGGAGACCAGGGCTCGGCTCACCCTAGTGTTGCAGTGCACCCCAGCACCCCACAGTGGGCAGTATAGCACCCTATAGTATACAGCAACCCACAGTATGCAGTATAGCACCCTAAAGTATACAGCATCACACAGTATGCAGTATAGCACCCCACACTATACAGTACCCCACAGTATATAGTAGAGCAGTATAGCCCCCCCACACTATACAGGCCCCCCACACTATACAGACCCCCCCACAGTATACAGGACCCCCACAGTATACAGGCCCCCACAGTATACAGGCCCCCACAGTATACAGGCCCCCACACAGTATACAGCCCCCCACACTATACAGGCCCCCTACACTATACAGACCCCCCCACACTATACAGCCCCCCACAGTATACAGCCCCCCCACACTATACAGACACCCACACTATACAGGCCCCCCACACTATATAGGCCCCCCCACACTATACAGGCCCCCCACAGTATACAGGCCCCCACACAGTATACAGCCCCCCACACAGTATACAGCCCCCACACTATACAGGCCCCCCACAGTATACACGCCCCCCACAGTATACAGGCCGCACACAGTATACAGGCCCCCACACAGTATACAGCACCCCACTATACTGTAGTTTACAGTATATTAGCATAACAGCCCCTGTCACCTTTTTCTGATGTAATCTTCAACCAAAAAAGCTCCAAACTTCTCCTGCAACACTCCTGGTAGGACCTGTGATGACCTCATAGCCATGTGACCAGTAATACTGCTAGGTTACTGGTCACATGGTGATGATGTCATCTAAGGTCCTAGACTAGATCACAGCTTTCACAGTACGAGGATCTCAAAACCATTCTTTGTCAATGGAGATAAAACTGATCAAGATGCATTTTACATTTTGTTGTATTTTTTGACCGCACACAAAACCACTGCAAGCTGTGGTTTTGTGCCTGGTCTGCGAAACAGAACAAACTGGATCCAACAGCAAAAGCAACCAGTTACAGTTGCAACGGGCTGACTCCCCCTGGGGCCTTTTAATAATGCGACCCAGGTATAGGAATGGCTGAGTGGTATAGGGTGGCTTAAAAAGTCCCTTTATGTTGTCATGGCGCTCCTACCTGGAAACGGCTGGACCCCAGGCGTTGGCTCCGTATCAGACAAATAGGGGAGAATAGTTGAGGAATTTAAAGAAATAATTGAGTCTAGACCTTGTGACGAAGTTAAATAGCAACTTTACTTTGCATAAACGTTCTCCAAAACGGTTTACAGGCTTTGTCTTGGTCCCAGCAGGGTTTATCATTAAACTCTGGAAACTCAAACTCAACTCTGCTACATCTGTTGCTCTCTGACTCTGCTATACTGACAGGCTGACTGGATAACTAAGCTTTCCTCTTTATGCTACAACTTCTCTTTGTAGTCTGTCTCCATATTAGGCCAGGGAACTTTTCCTCCTGGCTTCTGAGGCTTCCAGCTTGGCCTCCATGACCCGCAGAGCTGAATGTACTCTGACTGGTTTGGTTTGGCTTGGGCACGTCCAGCAGAGACGTGGCCAGCACACCCTTCTTCCCCTAGCAGGGGTAAGGTAGACTGACTAAAACTGGTCCCCACCCTTCCTGCAGGAAATGGGACTCACCCACTCCTCCACAGAGGAGGGGTTAGAATGGAATGGAAAGCTCTATTCTACCTAACTGTAGCTCTGCCGTGTTTGCTGCCACCTGCTGGTGAATCAGGTAAATTACATTTGAACATAACAGTTGCATTAGAAATAGGAATGCACAGTGTAGTGGAACTGAAGTAAATACACAAGATGACATACTGTATATTAGCATACACAGATAGAAGCAGGGCATAGGAGTTGTAATGCCACTCTGGGGCATTACATTCACTCTTACTTAAAACCAAGCCATCCTCGGCTTGTGTTTAGGAGGTGCTCTAAGGGTATCCAAGGAAAGTTAAAGTGCTGCATGAGAATGTGGACAATTACACACATATATAGACTCACATGGCAACAGCTACCACTAGGTTCCTGCCCTCTCGGTAATAACCAGAGAACCAAAAAGACTGCACTAAGCACTCAAATACTCCATGACCTGGCCATTGTTGTATATGGAGCGTGGGGGTGTCATGTACTGTAATCCCTTAACGATGCTTTGAGATACCTGCAAATAGAAGGGTGGCTTCATCCTGTATTCCCTTCCAAGCGCCAAGGTCTATAAATAGCTTTTTGCACGGTCACATTTATGACTAAACAGGTAGCTGCCATTTTTCCATAAGGCGGCATGTAAGGCCTTAGGACACACTAAATTACGAGGAAGAGCCAGTCCTCTCCAAGAACTCCAGGAGGGATAATTCCGTCTAAACACACATTAGCAGCGGGTCAAATCTTGACGGTGTTAGATCTGCTTGTGGCATAACCAGACATCCTCAGAGGCAGTCCATATGAGCTAGAGTAAGGTGCTAACTATCTGGCTAACTATATAAAGTGCATTGTCCAATTAAAGTGCATACAATCACATTGCAGTACTTGTAATGGAATACACACAATGGGGACAATACTTTAAACGTTGCTGAAAACTTAGTGCAGAAATAGTGCAAATATATAATGCAATTAAATAATGCAATAAAATACCATTTAAGTCCTTTTCTTTTAGTGCGGATGGATGAAATTGCACCAATCCTGGATCATGAAGTGCAAAAAGTCCTTTGTAATCCACGGGAAATAACATCATTATTTGTAATCCATATGAAGCAATAATGTCATTAGTAATCCACATGGGTTAGAAAAGAATAGCAGCACAGGTAATGAGAACCCTTTTAAGCAAAGTGGGCTCCCAATTAACCTGAGAAGGGGGGGGGAAAGGAAATTTGGCGCAGACGTGCGCAACTGGGAAGCATTTTTCTATAAATGGAGGGAGTCCTGACGAGCATGGCCATCTAGGTGAGGACAAAACAGGGTCAATGACAAAAAATAAAAATGCCAACAGGTCTTCACCCTTCAAGTCCAGTCCATGACGTGTCTCCCAATAGTTTATGGTTCTTCTCCTTTTTCATTCTTGACGGAAAGGCAGCTCCTTAGAGGAAGGACCTGACATCATTCTCACTGCTGCTACTGAAGCTTATCAAAGGTTTCCCCTGCCTCTTGTAATCCAGGTGTGCAACAATGGTGGTGATTTGGCGACTCTTGATGGCGGACCTGGATAGTGACCTGGTGGTCACACTTGTCATCGTGGTTTCAACTCTTTGCTTGAGTGGACCGGATCCTCCTGCCATAAGAAATGGATCCAGAACCTACGGCTGCAAGGGAGCTGGTAGGTAATCCTCCGGTTGTGGTGGCGAATCGTGGTCAGCTCTCTCCATCGCCACCGCCATATTCCACGGGAGCTAAGTTACCACCATTGGCTGGTAGGTGAATGTAGTGGTGGATACGCATCCCAATTGGAAAATTGGTGGTAGGGGCAGACCGGGAATAAGTAGCTCCGGCTTTGGCTGGGTTTTTTCTTGAAAGCGCAGCACTCCGTCCCCAGTTTCTTGAAGACAGTGCACCCCGTCCCACCGCAGCTGGATCTTCCTGCCAGCACTGTGGTGCCGACCATGGGACCAGGGGTTTCTCTAGGAGGGTCACTGCTGTGGCGAAGGGCCCCTGGAGGGACTCCATGGGATATACTTCACATTATCCCCTTTGTAGAGACTGTGTCGGGTCTGGGGGAGATAAGGGCGCTTAACAGAGCGACGTCCCACAAAGAGCTCCTTACCTGTCTTGTCGTTGCGAAGGAAGCCGGTGCCTCTCTCGATGGAGAACCAGACAACTGCTCCTCTTCTTCTTTCCAAGATTGGATCTCTGGGCTGTGGTCGGTCCCAAACACGGATTGCCCAATATTCTATGGTTCACTTGTATTCCCACATTGTGGCGGCGTGGATCGTCACCTTCTTTGGCACCATAGGGTTGAGGCCTTCAAATGTACCTTTCTTCCTGGGCGGCGGAGTGGGTACTCCAGCCACCTCCACTGCACCAGCTGGCACGGGGAATGCTTGGGATCCCTTCTTGGGTCTCCGCAATAGCTGGGATACCTGGATCTCCAGTACTGCAGCGCGCGTCTCAGGCATTTCGTTGCCATACAGCATCTCACCCCAGTTTGGTTGCGGCACTGCCATCTTACTTCCTCTCTGGTTAACACAAACTGGTGACGGAGGAGGAGCTTTAGGGGAGGAGACCTCACTTCCTTTCTTTACACTGAACTGTTCCCTGTGGGCAGGGCTGTATTTTCCCTCTCTAGGGCTGGGCATTCCTTGGTTTTCCTGCTCTTGGGGTGCAAGAAGAAGATACGCCATAAGAGACAAAGATGGCTGATTAACCCTTGGGATGCCGACGCGCACCTTCCTGCGCCTGTCGCTCCGCCGTAACCGTAATAAAGTCTGTCAATTCTATAGGCCTTGTAGTATAAAGACACACAAATAAATCCTGTTCGTGATGCCAGTTCCAACGGGCCGCCTCCCCCTAGGGCACTTAATAATGTGAACCAGGTGTAGGAATGGCCGAGTGGTATAGGGTGGCCTAAAATGTCCCTTTATGTTGAATGTCACGGTGCTCCTACCTGGATATGGCTGGACCAGGGGGCGTTGGCTCCGAAGCAGACAAATAGGGGGGAATAGTGAATTTGAATAAATAATTGAGTCCAGACCTTGTGACAAAGTTGAATAGCAGCTTTACTTTGCATAAACATTCTCCAAAACGGTTTACAGGCTTTGTCTTGGTCCCAGCAAGCTTTAGCATTTAACTCTGGAAACTCAACTTCAACACTGCTATATCTGTTTTTCTCTGACACTGCTGTACTGACATGCTGACTGAATAACTAAGCTTTTCTCTTTATGCTGCAACTTCTCTTTGTAGTCTGTCTCTATATTAGGCCAGGGAACTTTTCCTCCTGGCTTCTGAGGTTTCAAGCTTTGGCCTCCATGACCAGCAGAGCTGAAAGTGCTCCGTCTGGCTTGGTTTGGCTTGGACGTGCCCAGCACACCCTCCTTCCCCTAGCAGGGGGTAAGGTAGACTGACTAAAACTGGTCCCCACCCTTCCTGTAGGAAATGGGACTCACCCACTCCTCCACAGAGGAGGGGTTAGAATGGAATGGAAAGCTCCATTCTACCTAACTGTAGCTCTGCTGTGTTTGCTGCCGTCTGCTGGTGAACCAGGTAAATTACATTTGAACATAACAGTTGCATTAGAAATAGGAATGCACAGTGTAGTGGACCTGAAGTAAATACAAAAGATTACATATATTAGCATACACAGATAGAAGCAGGGTGTATGAGTGGTAATGCCACTCTGGGGCGTTACACAATGATTTTAGTTCCATTTCAATGTAACACAATCACATCCTAACAGAACGGATGCATCCAGATGTGTTAACATCAAATGGAACCGTTTTGGTCTGGTTTTGAGATCCTCTGCCGGATATCAAAACCGGAAACCAAAACGCAAGTGTGAAACAGGCCTGTGCCTGGAAAGAAGTGGGGAGGCTTGCCTTATTTGACAGCTGAGTGGCAGCTGGTAGGCGGATGCCTGTGCAGAACGAGTAGACATCATTCTGTGTTAAGGGTGGAAAGGTTATATGCAGTGTCTGACCACTTATTTGGGCAGTTACGGGGTCAAAACTGACCAAATATCTCAAGGCGGAACTCAGCCTTACAGGTCAATGTTAGCGTCATGAAGAAGCGCACTCCTTTTACACTGTCGGCAGTTGATTCCACATGGATGTCTAAAGAACCTGTTCTATTAACCTCTTAAGGACACAGGGCGTACAGGTACGTCCTGATGTCCTGGTACTTAAGGACATAGGGCGTACCTGTACGCCCTGTGTATTTCCGATCACCGCCGCGCGGCGGCCGGTGATCGGAACAAGGTGCCTGCTCAAATCATTGCCTTCCTTAGGCATCGGCGATGCCCTCCGGTGAAGAGCCTGTGAGATCCAGCCCCCTGGATCTCACAGGCAGGAAGCTGTATGAGTAATACACACTGTATTACTCATACAGCCAATGCATTCCAATACAGAAGTATTTGAATGCATTGTAAAGGGGATTAGACCCCCAAAGTGGGACAAAAATAAAGTGAAAAATAAAGTTTCCCCAAAATAAAGTTAAGAAAAATTGGTAAAAAATAGGGAAAAAAATAAGTTTACATATTAGGTATTGCCACGTCCGTATCGACCAGCTCTATAAACATATCACATGACCTAACCCCTAAGATGAACACCGTAAAAAATTAAAACTGTGCTAAATAAATAATTTTTTTTGTCACCTTACATCGCTAAAAGTACAACAGCAAGGGATCAAAAAGGCATATGCCCACCAAAATAGTCTAACCATCACCTCACCCCGCAAAAAATGACCCCCTAACTTAGACAATCGCCCAAAAAATAAAAAAATCTATGGCTCAGAATATGGAGACACTAAAACATCATTTTTTTGTTTTAAAAAAGCTGTTATTGTGTAAAACTTAAGTAAATTCATAAAAAGTATACATATCAGGTATCGCCATGTCCGAAATAACATGCTCTATAAAAATATCACATGACCTAACCCCTCAGGTGAACACCATAAAAAGCAATTTTTTGTAACTTTACATCACAAAAAGTGTAATAGCAAGCGATCAAAAAGTCATAGGCACCCCAAAATAGTGCCAATCAAACCGTCATCCCATCCTACAAAAAATGAGACCCTACCTAACATAATCACCAAAAAAAAAGAAAAAAACTATGGCTCTCAAAAAATGGAGACATTAAAACATGATTATTTTTTGTTTCAAAAATGATATTATTGTGTACAACTTACATAAATAAAAATAAAGTATACATATTAGGTATTGCCGCGTCCGTAATAACCTGCTCTATAAAAATATCACATGACCTAACCCCTCAGGTGAATACCGTAAAAAAATTAAAATAAAAACGGTGTAAAAAAAGCCATTTTTGTCACCTTACATCACAAAAAGTGTAATAGCAAGCGATCAAAAAGTCATACGCACCACAAAATAGTGCCAATCAAAAAGTCATACGCACCCAATAAAACCGTCATCTCATCCCGAAAAAATCATACCCTACTCAAGATAATCGCCCATTAACTGAAAAAGCTATGGCTCTCAGACTATGGAGACACTGAAACATGATTTTTTTTTGTTTCAAAAGTGAAATCATTGTGTAAAACTTACATAAATAAAAATAAAGTATACATATTAGGTATTGCCGTGTCCGTAATAACCTTCTCTATAAAAGTATTACATGACCTAACCCCTCAGGTGAATACCGTAATAAAAATAAAAATAAAAACTGTGTAAAAAATTCCATTTTTGTCACCTTGCATCACAAAAAGTGTAATATAAAAAAGTCGCCCAAAATATAAATAAAACTATGGCTTTCAGAATGTGGAGACACTAAAGAATAATAATAAAAAAAAAAAGCTTTGTTATGTAAAACTGAAACAAACAAGTAGTCATATTTGGTATTGTCGCGTCCGTGAAAACCTGCTCTATAAAAATACTACATGATCTAACCTGTCAGATGAATTTTGCAAATAGCAAAAAATAAAAACGGTGCCAAAACAGCTATTTCTTGATACCTTGCCTCACAAAAAGTGTGATATAGAGCAACCAAAAATCATATTTACCCTAAAATAGTACCAACAAAACTGCCACCCTATCCCTTCGTTTCTAAAATGGGTTCACTTTTTTGGAGTTTCTACTCTAGGGGTGCATCAGGGGGGCTTCAAATGGGACATGGTATCAAAAAACAAGGTCCAGCAAAATCTGCCTTCCAAAAACCGTATGGCATTCTTTTCCTTCTGCGCCCTGCCGGGTGCCCGTAGAGCAGTTTACGACCACATATGGGGTGTTTCTATAAACTACACAATCAGAGCCATAAATATTGAGTTTTGATTGGCTGTTAAATCTTGCTTTGTAACTGGAAAAAAATTCTTAAAATTTCTAAATTTCACTTTTTTGGCAGATTTTCCATTTTATCTCTATTTTCCATTAATTCTTGTGGAACACCTAAAGGGTTAACAAAGTTTTTAGTTTTGAATACCTTGAGGGGTGTAGTTTCTAGAATGGGGTCATTTTTGGGTGGTTTCTATTATGTAAGCTTCTAAACTTCTAAGCCTTGTAACATCCCAAAAAAATAAAATGTCATTCCCAAAATGATCCAAACATGAAGTAGACATATGGGGAATGTAAAGTAATAACTATTTTTGTAGGTATTACTGTGTGTTATAGAAGTAGAGAAATTGAAACTTGGAAATTTGCTAATTTTTGGTAAATTTGGTATTTTTTATAAATAAAAAAGACTTTTTTGTGACTCCATTTTACCAGTGTCATGAAGTACAATATGTGACGAAAAAACAATCTCAGAATGGCCTGGATAAGTCAAAGCATTTTAAAGTTATCACCACATAAAGTGACACTGGTCAGATTTGCAAAAAATGGCCTGGTCCTTAAGGTGAAAATGAGCCTGGTCCCTAAGGGGTTAAACGCTTATGCAAGTAGAGCCCCTCCGACAGAGTGGTGAGGTTGTCATCAGTGAGTTTGTGTCGACGTCACTGATTATTTTTCCCTTCCTCTGATCCGTCAGAACAATAACACCCCAAAAAAATTATCCTGTCAGTGGAGCATCCACCTTCACTCGGTCAGTATTTGGTCAGAAATTAGAGTTGAGCGGACACCTAGATGTTTGGGTTCGCTGGGTTCGGCCGAACTTCGCCGAAAAGTTCGAGTTTGGGACCCGAACTTGACCCCGAACCCCATTGAAGTCAATGGGGACCAAAATTTTTGGGCACTAAAATGGCTCTAAAAAAGTCCTGGAAA
>NW_024400576.1:0-26279 GCF_905171765.1 Bufo bufo | reverse complement strand
CCAATTTGCCTCTCTCTTACCCCCTCTCGCATTATATTTACATTAAGCCTGAGATAGGTCAGTAGGCCCCTAGCATGTGTTATATATATTAGTGTCTATAGCATGTAAAAGGAACATATTATCACGCCTTTGACTTTTTATAGGTGACTGATGCCCCGTGAGACGATGGTCAACTGCGAGAAAAGAATGATAAGACAGGTAATTAATATTTATATTAATTACTGATAATAATCAGGCTAGACAAGAGTTCTAGTCCTGAAGTATATTCCTTTTACATGTGGATATACAGTATGTGCTTACCATATGTATATCATTTTGGACACTTCTATTATAACACAAACATATCTCAGGTACAGAGATAAAGAAGTTTGTTTTTCTTTACCCTCTGTTTTCTACTATCAGGAATGCCCTTATATTTTTGTTAGGAAAACTGTGTTATGGTTCTGTTGACCATAAAATTGGGTTATGGCCATTGTTCTTCTTAAAACATTTCAGCCAGTGTGCTGAATGTTAGGGCCTGGGTGCTGTTTAGCACCACCCTATCCTCTCTATCCCGCTCTACCCCACCCTTTCTCCTCCTCCTCTTCCCTTTCAGCTTCTCTCTCCCTCTTTTTTCTCCCTTTTTCCACTCTCTAATCCCCCTCATTCTCTCCCACTCTACACATTTTTCCCATTAATATTCTCTCTCCTCCTTTTCTCTTCTCTAACACTTCTTGTCCCTCTCTATCTATTTTTCACTTTCGGTCTCTTTTAACCTTATGTTCACCCTCAAACTCTTTCTCTCTTGTCCTTTCTCTACCCATTCCTTTCTTTTTCTCACCATCTAGCCCTCTTTCATTTTTACTATTTATGCTCTACTTTTCACCCTTTATTTCATTGTCCTTCCTTCTTTATATCACCATCTCTCTCTATCCCCATCTCCCAAAGCTCTCCTTCCCCTCTCTCTTTTCCGCTTCTCTCATTCCCACTTTCACTCTTTTTATCTCTGCTCAGTTTTTTTTTCTTTCACTTTCCGCCATTCTCATCTCTTATTCCCGATTTCGCTCACATGCCTCCTTTCTCTTTTCCATCTTTTTTTCCATTCTCAGTCTCTCTTTGTCTTTTTTCCTCAACTTCAAACCAATATCCTCCATCCTTTATTCTACTCCTATTATTTCTCACTTGAATCCCTTCTTCCTTTTTCATTCCTCTTAAATTTCTTCCTCGCTCTTCCGCTTCCCCTCGGTCCTTCACCTATGTCTTTTTATTTGTCCCTGTTTCCCCTTTTCAATTTCTCTCTTGCCCCCTCCCACTCCCTCCTTATCCATTATCCCCTTTCTCACCATCTAGCCCTCTTCTGTTCCTCTTTATGCTCCACCTTTCACCCTTTATTGCCTTTTTCTTTCTATCACAATCTCTTTCTAACCCCCTCTCCCAAAGTTCCCCCTCCACTCTTCCTTTCGCGTCTCTCCTTTTCCCTTTCACTCATTTTTTCTTTATTCTGCCTTTTCTTCTTTCAGGCTCTCTGCCATTCTCATCCCTTTTTCTTCATCTCGCTGACATGCCTCCTCTCTTTTTTTACCTTCTTCTTTCCCTTTCCCTCTTTATTCCTCAATCTCATTTTTCCTCTATCTCCCACATACTATCTTCTCGCCTTCATTTTTTCTTCTCTAGTCTTTATTTCCTTTTTCATCCCCCTGGCATTTCTTCCCCGCTCTTCTACTTCCCCTCTCTCCTTCACCCATGTCTTTTTCTTGATCCTCTTTCTCCTACTCTATTTTTCGATCGCCCGCCGGCTGCTCTCTCCCTATCCATAATCCCCTTTCTGCCTTTGTCCCTTTCAGGTTTACCCTCTCTTTCTCGCTCTCATCCTATCTTTATCCCTTACTTTTTCTCCCCATCCAACCCTTTATTCATGCCCCTTCACTTTCTCATTTTATATTTCTCTTCTTTTCTTCTCTCTGATGTCATGTATCTCAACCTCTCCCTAGTTTTCCCCCACTCTTTCACTTCTCTCACGTACCCTTTCATCCCTTTACTTCCAGCTATGCTCATTTTTTAATTCCCTCTCTTACATTCTTGTCCTCCCTTGCCCCTCTCTCGCATTCCCCTTGTCTCTTTACCCTACTTTCCCCTTTTCTATATTATTTTTTTACCCTCTCCCCTTTTTCTATTGTTTGCCCTTTCCTCGCTTTCACCTACCCTATCTTTTTTTTTACCATTATCCTCTCCTTCCCCTTATCCACCCCTTATACTCTCCCCAGTTTTCCCTCACTCTTCACCTTCTCTCACGTTCCCTTTCTTCTCTTTACTTCCTGCTGTGCTCGTGTTTTCTCACCCTCTCTTACATTCCTGTCCTCTCTTGCCCCTCTCTCTTGCATGCATCTTGTCTCTTTAGCCTACTTCACCTTTTTCTATATTTCTCTCATCCTCTCCCCATTTCTATTGTTTCCCCTTTCCTCACTGTCACCTACCCAATCTTTTTTTAACCATTATCCTCTCCTTCCCCTTCTCCACTCCCCACATTCTTCCCAGTTTTCGCTCACTCTTCCCCTTCTCTCACGGTCCCTTTCTTCCCTTTACTCTATTTTGTGCTGCTGTTTCCTTACCCTCTCTTACATTCTTAACCTCCCTTGCCCCTTTTTGGTTTATTATTTTACCATTAACCTATTTTTCCCTTTCTCCACCCCTAACATGCAACATGCCCCTCTTACTCTAATTTTCTTTCACCTGCTCGGTCCTTCACCTATGTCTTTTTTTTTGGTCCCTGTTTCCCTCTTTCAATTTCTCTCTTGCCCCCTCCCACTCCCTTCTTATGCATTATCCCCTTTCTCCCCATGTAGCCCTCTTCCATTCCTCTTTATGCTCCACCTTTCACCCTTTATTGCCTTTTTTTTTCTATCACCATCTCTTTCTAACCCCCTCTCCCAGAGTTCCCACTCCACACTTCCTTTTGCCTTCTCGCCTTTTCCCTTTCACTCTTTTTTTCTTTATTCTGCTTTTTTTTCTTTCATGCTCTCGGCCATTCTCATCCCTTTTTCTCCCTCTCGCTGACATGCCTCCTCTCTTTTTTTACCTTCTTCTTTCCCTTTCCCTCTTTATTCCTCAATCTCATTCTTCCTCTCTCTCCCACATCCTATCTTCTCGTCTTCATATTTTCTTCTTTAGTCTTTTCTTCCTTTCTCATCCCCCTGACATTTCTTCCCCGCTCTTCTACTTCCCCTCTCTCCTTCACCCATGTCTTTTTCTTGTCCTTCTTTCCCCTTCTCTATTTTTCGATCGCCCCCCGGCTGCTCTCTCCCTATCCATAATCCCCTTTCTGCCTTTATCCCTTTCAGGTTTACCCTCTCTTTCCCGCTCTCATCCTATCTTTATCCCTTACCTTTTTCTCCCCATCCAACCCTTTATTCATGCCCCTTCACTTTCTCATTTTATATATTGCTTCTTTATTCTCTCTGATGTCATGTATCTCACACTCTCCCTAGTTTTCCCCCACTCTTTCACTTCTGTCATGTACCCTTTCATCCCTTTATTCCCAGCTATGCTCATGTTTTTCTCACCATCTCTTACATTCTTATCTTCTCTTGCCCCTCTCTTGCATGCCCCTTGTCTCTTTACCCTACTTTCTCTTTTTCTATATTATTTTCACCCTCTCCCCTTTTTCTATTGTTTGCACTTTCCTCACTTTCACCTACCCTATCTTTTTTTTTTTACCATTATCCTCTCCTTACCCTTATCCACCTCTTATACTCTCCCCAGTTTTCCCTCACTCTTCGCCTTCTCTCACGTTCCCTTTCTTCCCTTTACTTCCTGTTGTGCTCGTGTTTTCTCACCCTCTCTTACATTCTTGCCCCTCTCTCTCGCATGCATCTTGTCTTTTTACCCTACTTCACCTTTTTCTATATTTCTCTCATCCTCTCCCCATTTTCTATTGTTTCCCCTTTCCTCACTGTCACCTACCCAATCTTTTTTTAACCATTATCCTCTCCTTCCCCTTCTCCACTCCTCACATTTTTCCCAGTTTTTGCTCACTCTTCCCCTTCTCTCACGGTCCCTTTCTTCCTTTTGCTCTATTTTGTGCTGCTGTTTGCTCACCCTCTTTTACATTCTTGTCCTCCCTTGCCCCTTTTTGGTTTATTGTTTTACAATGAACCTATTTTTCCCTTTATCCACCCATAACATGCTCCTTGCCCCTCTTACTCAAATTTTCTCTCACCTGCTCTTTTTTGACCCTCTCTCCCCCAAACCCCTTTCCTTCTCTTGACCGTTCACTTTTATATTTTTCTTCTATTTCCTTCCCTATCCCTGTCTTTCTACACCTCTCCCTATATTTTATTAATCTCTGTTTTTTTGATTACCCGTTAAGTTTCTTTTCTCATCCTAGTCTGCCTAACTGTACCTCACTTTCAACCTCTCCTACTCTCTTTTATCTTCTATCCCCAACTTAGTCCAATCTTCTCTTCTATCTCTCATTTTCATTCTCTCCTTTTAGCCATCTCTTTCTGATCCTATATCTCCCAATTTGCCTCTCTCTCACCCCCTCTCGCATTATATTTACATTAAGCCTGAGATAGGTCAGTAGGCCCCTAGCATGTGTTATATATATTAGTGTCTATAGCATGTAAAAGGAACATATTATCACGCCTTTGACTTTTTATAGGTGACTGATGCCCCGTGAGACGATGGTCAACTGCGAGAAAAGAATGATAAGACAGGTAATTAATATTTATATTAATTACTGATAATAATCAGGCTAGACAAGAGTTCTAGTCCTGAAGTATATTCCTTTTACATGTGGATATACAGTATGTGCTTACCATATGTATATCATTTTGGACACTTCTATTATAACACAAACATATCTCAGGTACAGAGATAAAGAAGTTTGTTTTTCTTTACCCTCTGTTTTCTACTATCAGGAATGCCCTTATATTTTTGTTAGGAAAACTGTGTTATGGTTCTGTTGACCATAAAATTGGGTTATGGCCATTGTTCTTCTTAAAACATTTCAGCCAGTGTGCTGAATGTTAGGGCCTGGGTGCTGTTTAGCACCACCCTATCCTCTCTATCCCGCTCTACCCCACCCTTTCTCCTCCTCCTCTTCCCTTTCAGCTTCTCTCTCCCTCTTTTTTCTCCCTTTTTCCACTCTCTAATCCCCCTCATTCTCTCCCACTCTACACATTTTTCCCATTAATATTCTCTCTCCTCCTTTTCTCTTCTCTAACACTTCTTGTCCCTCTCTATCTATTTTTCACTTTCGGTCTCTTTTAACCTTATGTTCACCCTCAAACTCTTTCTCTCTTGTCCTTTCTCTACCCATTCCTTTCTTTTTCTCACCATCTAGCCCTCTTTCATTTTTACTATTTATGCTCTACTTTTCACCCTTTATTTCATTGTCCTTCCTTCTTTATATCACCATCTCTCTCTATCCCCATCTCCCAAAGCTCTCCTTCCCCTCTCTCTTTTCCGCTTCTCTCATTCCCACTTTCACTCTTTTTATCTCTGCTCAGTTTTTTTTTCTTTCACTTTCCGCCATTCTCATCTCTTATTCCCGATTTCGCTCACATGCCTCCTTTCTCTTTTCCATCTTTTTTTCCATTCTCAGTCTCTCTTTGTCTTTTTTCCTCAACTTCAAACCAATATCCTCCATCCTTTATTCTACTCCTATTATTTCTCACTTGAATCCCTTCTTCCTTTTTCATTCCTCTTAAATTTCTTCCTCGCTCTTCCGCTTCCCCTCGGTCCTTCACCTATGTCTTTTTATTTGTCCCTGTTTCCCCTTTTCAATTTCTCTCTTGCCCCCTCCCACTCCCTCCTTATCCATTATCCCCTTTCTCACCATCTAGCCCTCTTCTGTTCCTCTTTATGCTCCACCTTTCACCCTTTATTGCCTTTTTCTTTCTATCACAATCTCTTTCTAACCCCCTCTCCCAAAGTTCCCCCTCCACTCTTCCTTTCGCGTCTCTCCTTTTCCCTTTCACTCATTTTTTCTTTATTCTGCCTTTTCTTCTTTCAGGCTCTCTGCCATTCTCATCCCTTTTTCTTCATCTCGCTGACATGCCTCCTCTCTTTTTTTACCTTCTTCTTTCCCTTTCCCTCTTTATTCCTCAATCTCATTTTTCCTCTATCTCCCACATACTATCTTCTCGCCTTCATTTTTTCTTCTCTAGTCTTTATTTCCTTTTTCATCCCCCTGGCATTTCTTCCCCGCTCTTCTACTTCCCCTCTCTCCTTCACCCATGTCTTTTTCTTGATCCTCTTTCTCCTACTCTATTTTTCGATCGCCCGCCGGCTGCTCTCTCCCTATCCATAATCCCCTTTCTGCCTTTGTCCCTTTCAGGTTTACCCTCTCTTTCTCGCTCTCATCCTATCTTTATCCCTTACTTTTTCTCCCCATCCAACCCTTTATTCATGCCCCTTCACTTTCTCATTTTATATTTCTCTTCTTTATTCTCTCTGATGTCATGTATCTCAACCTCTCCCTAGTTTTCCCCCACTCTTTCACTTCTCTCACGTACCCTTTCATCCCTTTACTTCCAGCTATGCTCATTTTTTAATTCCCTCTCTTACATTCTTGTCCTCCCTTGCCCCTCTCTCGCATTCCCCTTGTCTCTTTACCCTACTTTCCCCTTTTCTATATTATTTTTTTACCCTCTCCCCTTTTTCTATTGTTTGCCCTTTCCTCGCTTTCACCTACCCTATCTTTTTTTTTACCATTATCCTCTCCTTCCCCTTATCCACCCCTTATACTCTCCCCAGTTTTCCCTCACTCTTCACCTTCTCTCACGTTCCCTTTCTTCTCTTTACTTCCTGCTGTGCTCGTGTTTTCTCACCCTCTCTTACATTCCTGTCCTCTCTTGCCCCTCTCTCTTGCATGCATCTTGTCTCTTTAGCCTACTTCACCTTTTTCTATATTTCTCTCATCCTCTCCCCATTTCTATTGTTTCCCCTTTCCTCACTGTCACCTACCCAATCTTTTTTTAACCATTATCCTCTCCTTCCCCTTCTCCACTCCCCACATTCTTCCCAGTTTTCGCTCACTCTTCCCCTTCTCTCACGGTCCCTTTCTTCCCTTTACTATATTTTGTGCTGCTGTTTCCTTACCCTCTCTTACATTCTTAACCTCCCTTGCCCCTTTTTGGTTTATTATTTTACCATTAACCTATTTTTCCCTTTCTCCACCCCTAACATGCAACATGCCCCTCTTACTCTAATTTTCTTTCACCTGCTCGGTCCTTCACCTATGTCTTTTTTTTTGGTCCCTGTTTCCCTCTTTCAATTTCTCTCTTGCCCCCTCCCACTCCCTTCTTATGCATTATCCCCTTTCTCCCCATGTAGCCCTCTTCCATTCCTCTTTATGCTCCACCTTTCACCCTTTATTGCCTTTTTTTTTCTATCACCATCTCTTTCTAACCCCCTCTCCCAGAGTTCCCACTCCACACTTCCTTTTGCCTTCTCGCCTTTTCCCTTTCACTCTTTTTTTCTTTATTCTGCTTTTTTTTCTTTCATGCTCTCGGCCATTCTCATCCCTTTTTCTCCCTCTCGCTGACATGCCTCCTCTCTTTTTTTACCTTCTTCTTTCCCTTTCCCTCTTTATTCCTCAATCTCATTCTTCCTCTCTCTCCCACATCCTATCTTCTCGTCTTCATATTTTCTTCTTTAGTCTTTTCTTCCTTTCTCATCCCCCTGACATTTCTTCCCCGCTCTTCTACTTCCCCTCTCTCCTTCACCCATGTCTTTTTCTTGTCCTTCTTTCCCCTTCTCTATTTTTCGATCGCCCCCCGGCTGCTCTCTCCCTATCCATAATCCCCTTTCTGCCTTTATCCCTTTCAGGTTTACCCTCTCTTTCCCGCTCTCATCCTATCTTTATCCCTTACCTTTTTCTCCCCATCCAACCCTTTATTCATGCCCCTTCACTTTCTCATTTTATATATTGCTTCTTTATTCTCTCTGATGTCATGTATCTCACACTCTCCCTAGTTTTCCCCCACTCTTTCACTTCTGTCATGTACCCTTTCATCCCTTTATTCCCAGCTATGCTCATGTTTTTCTCACCATCTCTTACATTCTTATCTTCTCTTGCCCCTCTCTTGCATGCCCCTTGTCTCTTTACCCTACTTTCTCTTTTTCTATATTATTTTCACCCTCTCCCCTTTTTCTATTGTTTGCACTTTCCTCACTTTCACCTAACCTATCTTTTTTTTTTTACCATTATCCTCTCCTTACCTTTATCCACCTCTTATACTCTCCCCAGTTTTCCCTCACTCTTCGCCTTCTCTCACGTTCCCTTTCTTCCCTTTACTTCCTGTTGTGCTCGTGTTTTCTCACCCTCTCTTACATTCTTGCCCCTCTCTCTCGCATGCATCTTGTCTTTTTACCCTACTTCACATTTTTCTATATTTCTCTCATCCTCTCCCCATTTTCTATTGTTTCCCCTTTCCTCACTGTTACCTACCCAATCTTTTTTTAACCATTATCCTCTCCTTCCCCTTCTCCACTCCTCACATTTTTCCCAGTTTTTGCTCACTCTTCCCCTTCTCTCACGGTCCCTTTCTTCCTTTTGCTCTATTTTGTGCTGCTGTTTGCTCACCCTCTTTTACATTCTTGTCCTCCCTTGCCCCTTATTGGTTTATTGTTTTACAATGAACCTATTTTTCCCTTTATCCACCCATAACATGCTCCTTGCCCCTCTTACTCAAATTTTCTCTCACCTGCTCTTTTTTGACCCTCTCTCCCCCAAACCCCTTTCTTTCTCTTGACCGTTCACTTTTATATTTTTCTTCTATTTCCTTCCCTATCCCTGTCTTTCTACACCTCTCCCTATATTTTATTAATCTCAGTTTTTTTGATTGCCCGTTAAGTTTCTTTTCTCATCCTAGTCTGCCTAACTGTACCTCACTTTCAACCTCTCCTACTCTCTTTTTTCTTCTATCCCCAACTTAGACCAATCTTCTCTTCTATCTCTCATTTTCATTCTCTCCTTTTAGCCATCTCTTTCTAATCCTATATCTCCCAATTTGCCTCTCTCTCACCCCCTCTCGCATTATATTTACATTAAGCCTGAGATAGGTCAGTAGGCCCCTAGCATGTGTTATATATATTAGTGTCTATAGCATGTAAAAGGAACATATTATCACGCCTTTGACTTTTTATAGGTGACTGATGCCCCGTGAGACGATGGTCAACTGCGAGAAAAGAATGATAAGACAGGTAATTAATATTTATATTAATTACTGATAATAATCAGGCTAGACAAGAGTTCTAGTCCTGAAGTATATTCCTTTTACATGTGGATATACAGTATGTGCTTACCATATGTATATCATTTTGGACACTTCTATTATAACACAAACATATCTCAGGTACAGAGATAAAGAAGTTTGTTTTTCTTTACCCTCTGTTTTCTACTATCAGGAATGCCCTTATATTTTTGTTAGGAAAACTGTGTTATGGTTCTGTTGACCATAAAATTGGGTTATGGCCATTGTTCTTCTTAAAACATTTCAGCCAGTGTGCTGAATGTTAGGGCCTGGGTGCTGTTTAGCACCACCCTATCCTCTCTATCCCGCTCTACCCCACCCTTTCTCCTCCTCCTCTTCCCTTTCAGCTTCTCTCTCCCTCTTTTTTCTCCCTTTTTCCACTCTCTAATCCCCCTCATTCTCTCCCACTCTACACATTTTTCCCATTAATATTCTCTCTCCTCCTTTTCTCTTCTCTAACACTTCTTGTCCCTCTCTATCTATTTTTCACTTTCGGTCTCTTTTAACCTTATGTTCACCCTCAAACTCTTTCTCTCTTGTCCTTTCTCTACCCATTCCTTTCTTTTTCTCACCATCTAGCCCTCTTTCATTTTTACTATTTATGCTCTACTTTTCACCCTTTATTTCATTGTCCTTCCTTCTTTATATCACCATCTCTCTCTATCCCCATCTCCCAAAGCTCTCCTTCCCCTCTCTCTTTTCTGCTTCTCTCATTCCCACTTTCACTCTTTTTATCTCTGCTCAGTTTTTTTTTCTTTCACTTTCCGCCATTCTCATCTCTTATTCCCGATTTCGCTCACATGCCTCCTTTCTCTTTTCCATCTTTTTTTCCATTCTCAGTCTCTCTTTGTCTTTTTTCCTCAACTTCAAACCAATATCCTCCATCCTTTATTCTACTCCTATTATTTCTCACTTGAATCCCTTCTTCCTTTTTCATTCCTCTTAAATTTCTTCCTCGCTCTTCCGCTTCCCCTCGGTCCTTCACCTATGTCTTTTTATTTGTCCCTGTTTCCCCTTTTCAATTTCTCTCTTGCCCCCTCCCACTCCCTCCTTATCCATTATCCCCTTTCTCACCATCTAGCCCTCTTCTGTTCCTCTTTATGCTCCACCTTTCACCCTTTATTGCCTTTTTCTTTCTATCACAATCTCTTTCTAACCCCCTCTCCCTAAGTTCCCCCTCCACTCTTCCTTTCGCGTCTCTCCTTTTCCCTTTCACTCATTTTTTCTTTATTCTGCCTTTTCTTCTTTCAGGCTCTCTGCCATTCTCATCCCTTTTTCTTCATCTCGCTGACATGCCTCCTCTCTTTTTTTACCTTCTTCTTTCCCTTTCCCTCTTTATTCCTCAATCTCATTTTTCCTCTATCTCCCACATACTATCTTCTCGCCTTCATTTTTTCTTCTCTAGTCTTTATTTCCTTTTTCATCCCCCTGGCATTTCTTCCCCGCTCTTCTACTTCCCCTCTCTCCTTCACCCATGTCTTTTTCTTGATCCTCTTTCTCCTACTCTATTTTTCGATCGCCCGCCGGCTGCTCTCTCCCTATCCATAATCCCCTTTCTGCCTTTGTCCCTTTCAGGTTTACCCTCTCTTTCTCGCTCTCATCCTATCTTTATCCCTTACTTTTTCTCCCCATCCAACCCTTTATTCATGCCCCTTCACTTTCTCATTTTATATTTCTCTTCTTTATTCTCTCTGATGTCATGTATCTCAACCTCTCCCTAGTTTTCCCCCACTCTTTCACTTCTCTCACGTACCCTTTCATCCCTTTACTTCCAGCTATGCTCATTTTTTAATTCCCTCTCTTACATTCTTGTCCTCCCTTGCCCCTCTCTCGCATTCCCCTTGTCTCTTTACCCTACTTTCCCCTTTTCTATATTATTTTTTTACCCTCTCCCCTTTTTCTATTGTTTGCCCTTTCCTCGCTTTCACCTACCCTATCTTTTTTTTTACCATTATCCTCTCCTTCCCCTTATCCACCCCTTATACTCTCCCCAGTTTTCCCTCACTCTTCACCTTCTCTCACGTTCCCTTTCTTCTCTTTACTTCCTGCTGTGCTCGTGTTTTCTCACCCTCTCTTACATTCCTGTCCTCTCTTGCCCCTCTCTCTTGCATGCATCTTGTCTCTTTAGCCTACTTCACCTTTTTCTATATTTCTCTCATCCTCTCCCCATTTCTATTGTTTCCCCTTTCCTCACTGTCACCTACCCAATCTTTTTTTAACCATTATCCTCTCCTTCCCCTTCTCCACTCCCCACATTCTTCCCAGTTTTCGCTCACTCTTCCCCTTCTCTCACGGTCCCTTTCTTCCCTTTACTCTATTTTGTGCTGCTGTTTCCTTACCCTCTCTTACATTCTTAACCTCCCTTGCCCCTTTTTGGTTTATTATTTTACCATTAACCTATTTTTCCCTTTCTCCACCCCTAACATGCAACATGCCCCTCTTACTCTAATTTTCTTTCACCTGCTCGGTCCTTCACCTATGTCTTTTTTTTTGGTCCCTGTTTCCCTCTTTCAATTTCTCTCTTGCCCCCTCCCACTCCCTTCTTATGCATTATCCCCTTTCTCCCCATGTAGCCCTCTTCCATTCCTCTTTATGCTCCACCTTTCACCCTTTATTGCCTTTTTTTTTCTATCACCATCTCTTTCTAACCCCCTCTCCCAGAGTTCCCACTCCACACTTCCTTTTGCCTTCTCGCCTTTTCCCTTTCACTCTTTTTTTCTTTATTCTGCTTTTTTTTCTTTCATGCTCTCGGCCATTCTCATCCCTTTTTCTCCCTCTCGCTGACATGCTTCCTCTCTTTTTTTACCTTCTTCTTTCCCTTTCCCTCTTTATTCCTCAATCTCATTCTTCCTCTCTCTCCCACATCCTATCTTCTCGTCTTCATATTTTCTTCTTTAGTCTTTTCTTCCTTTCTCATCCCCCTGACATTTCTTCCCCGCTCTTCTACTTCCCCTCTCTCCTTCACCCATGTCTTTTTCTTGTCCTTCTTTCCCCTTCTCTATTTTTCGATCGCCCCCCGGCTGCTCTCTCCCTATCCATAATCCCCTTTCTGCCTTTATCCCTTTCAGGTTTACCCTCTCTTTCCCGCTCTCATCCTATCTTTATCCCTTACCTTTTTCTCCCCATCCAACCCTTTATTCATGCCCCTTCACTTTCTCATTTTATATATTGCTTCTTTATTCTCTCTGATGTCATGTATCTCACACTCTCCCTAGTTTTCCCCCACTCTTTCACTTCTGTCATGTACCCTTTCATCCCTTTATTCCCAGCTATGCTCATGTTTTTCTCACCATCTCTTACATTCTTATCTTCTCTTGCCCCTCTCTTGCATGCCCCTTGTCTCTTTACCCTACTTTCTCTTTTTCTATATTATTTTCACCCTCTCCCCTTTTTCTATTGTTTGCACTTTCCTCACTTTCACCTAACCTTTTTTTTTTTTTTTACCATTATCCTCTCCTTACCTTTATCCACCTCTTATACTCTCCCCAGTTTTCCCTCACTCTTCGCATTCTCTCACGTTCCCTTTCTTCCCTTTACTTCCTGTTGTGCTCGTGTTTTCTCACCCTCTCTTACATTCTTGCCCCTCTCTCTAGCATGCATCTTGTCTTTTTACCCTACTTCACCTTTTTCTATATTTCTCTCATCCTCTCCCCATTTTCTATTGTTTCCCCTTTCCTCACTGTTACCTACCCAATCTTTTTTTAACCATTATCCTCTCCTTCCCCTTCTCCACTCCTCACATTTTTCCCAGTTTTTGCTCACTCTTCCCCTTCTCTCACGGTCCCTTTCTTCCTTTTGCTCTATTTTGTGCTGCTGTTTGCTCACCCTCTTTTACATTCTTGTCCTCCCTTGCCCCTTTTTGGTTTATTGTTTTACAATGAACCTATTTTTCCCTTTATCCACCCATAACATGCTCCTTGCCCCTCTTACTCAAATTTTCTCTCACCTGCTCTTTTTTGACCCTCTCTCCCCCAAACCCCTTTCTTTCTCTTGACCGTTCACTTTTATATTTTTCTTCTATTTCCTTCCCTATCCCTGTCTTTCTACACCTCTCCCTATATTTTATTAATCTCAGTTTTTTTGATTGCCCGTTAAGTTTCTTTTCTCATCCTAGTCTGCCTAACTGTACCTCACTTTCAACCTCTCCTACTCTCTTTTTTCTTCTATCCCCAACTTAGACCAATCTTCTCTTCTATCTCTCATTTTCATTCTCTCCTTTTAGCCATCTCTTTCTGATCCTATATCTCCCAATTTGCCTCTCTCTTACCCCCTCTCGCATTATATTTACATTAAGCCTGAGATAGGTCAGTAGGCCCCTAGCATGTGTTATATATATTAGTGTCTATAGCATGTAAAAGGAACATATTATCACGCCTTTGACTTTTTATAGGTGACTGATGCCCCGTGAGACCATGGTCAACTGCGAGAAAAGAATGATAAGACAGGTAATTAATATTTATATTAATTACTGATAATAATCAGGCTAGACAAGAGTTCTAGTCCTGAAGTATATTCCTTTTACATGTGGATATACAGTATGTGCTTACCATATGTATATCATTTTGGACACTTCTATTATAACACAAACATATCTCAGGTACAGAGATAAAGAAGTTTGTTTTTCTTTACCCTCTGTTTTCTACTATCAGGAATGCCCTTATATTTTTGTTAGGAAAACTGTGTTATGGTTCTGTTGACCATAAAATTGGGTTATGGCCATTGTTCTTCTTAAAACATTTCAGCCAGTGTGCTGAATGTTAGGGCCTGGGTGCTGTTTAGCACCACCCTATCCTCTCTATCCCGCTCTACCCCACCCTTTCTCCTCCTCCTCTTCCCTTTCAGCTTCTCTCTCCCTCTTTTTTCTCCCTTTTTCCACTCTCTAATCCCCCTCATTCTCTCCCACTCTACACATTTTTCCCATTAATATTCTCTCTCCTCCTTTTCTCTTCTCTAACACTTCTTGTCCCTCTCTATCTATTTTTCACTTTCGGTCTCTTTTAACCTTATGTTCACCCTCAAACTCTTTCTCTCTTGTCCTTTCTCTACCCATTCCTTTCTTTTTCTCACCATCTAGCCCTCTTTCATTTTTACTATTTATGCTCTACTTTTCACCCTTTATTTCATTGTCCTTCCTTCTTTATATCACCATCTCTCTCTATCCCCATCTCCCAAAGCTCTCCTTCCCCTCTCTCTTTTCCGCTTCTCTCATTCCCACTTTCACTCTTTTTATCTCTGCTCAGTTTTTTTTTCTTTCACTTTCCGCCATTCTCATCTCTTATTCCCGATTTCGCTCACATGCCTCCTTTCTCTTTTCCATCTTTTTTTCCATTCTCAGTCTCTCTTTGTCTTTTTTCCTCAACTTCAAACCAATATCCTCCATCCTTTATTCTACTCCTATTATTTCTCACTTAAATCCCTTCTTCCTTTTTCATTCCTCTTAAATTTCTTCCTCGCTCTTCCGCTTCCCCTCGGTCCTTCACCTATGTCTTTTTATTTGTCCCTGTTTCCCCTTTTCAATTTCTCTCTTGCCCCCTCCCACTCCCTCCTTATCCATTATCCCCTTTCTCACCATCTAGCCCTCTTCTGTTCCTCTTTATGCTCCACCTTTCACCCTTTATTGCCTTTTTCTTTCTATCACAATCTCTTTCTAACCCCCTCTCCCAAAGTTCCCCCTCCACTCTTCCTTTCGCGTCTCTCCTTTTCCCTTTCACTCATTTTTTCTTTATTCTGCCTTTTCTTCTTTCAGGCTCTCTGCCATTCTCATCCCTTTTTCTTCATCTCGCTGACATGCCTCCTCTCTTTTTTTACCTTCTTCTTTCCCTTTCCCTCTTTATTCCTCAATCTCATTTTTCCTCTATCTCCCACATACTATCTTCTCGCCTTCATTTTTTCTTCTCTAGTCTTTATTTCCTTTTTCATCCCCCTGGCATTTCTTCCCCGCTCTTCTACTTCCCCTCTCTCCTTCACCCATGTCTTTTTCTTGATCCTCTTTCTCCTACTCTATTTTTCGATCGCCCGCCGGCTGCTCTCTCCCTATCCATAATCCCCTTTCTGCCTTTGTCCCTTTCAGGTTTACCCTCTCTTTCTCGCTCTCATCCTATCTTTATCCCTTACTTTTTCTCCCCATCCAACCCTTTATTCATGCCCCTTCACTTTCTCATTTTATATTTCTCTTCTTTATTCTCTCTGATGTCATGTATCTCAACCTCTCCCTAGTTTTCCCCCACTCTTTCACTTCTCTCACGTACCCTTTCATCCCTTTACTTCCAGCTATGCTCATTTTTTAATTCCCTCTCTTACATTCTTGTCCTCCCTTGCCCCTCTCTCGCATTCCCCTTGTCTCTTTACTCTACTTTCCCCTTTTCTATATTATTTTTTTACCCTCTCCCCTTTTTCTATTGTTTGCCCTTTCCTCGCTTTCACCTACCCTATCTTTTTTTTTACCATTATCCTCTCCTTCCCCTTATCCACCCCTTATACTCTCCCCAGTTTTCCCTCACTCTTCACCTTCTCTCACGTTCCCTTTCTTCTCTTTACTTCCTGCTGTGCTCGTGTTTTCTCACCCTCTCTTACATTCCTGTCCTCTCTTGCCCCTCTCTCTTGCATGCATCTTGTCTCTTTAGCCTACTTCACCTTTTTCTATATTTCTCTCATCCTCTCCCCATTTCTATTGTTTCCCCTTTCCTCACTGTCACCTACCCAATCTTTTTTTAACCATTATCCTCTCCTTCCCCTTCTCCACTCCCCACATTCTTCCCAGTTTTCGCTCACTCTTCCCCTTCTCTCACGGTCCCTTTCTTCCCTTTACTCTATTTTGTGCTGCTGTTTCCTTACCCTCTCTTACATTCTTAACCTCCCTTGCCCCTTTTTGGTTTATTATTTTACCATTAACCTATTTTTCCCTTTCTCCACCCCTAACATGCAACATGCCCCTCTTACTCTAATTTTCTTTCACCTGCTCGGTCCTTCACCTATGTCTTTTTTTTTGGTCCCTGTTTCCCTCTTTCAATTTCTCTCTTGCCCCCTCCCACTCCCTTCTTATGCATTATCCCCTTTCTCCCCATGTAGCCCTCTTCCATTCCTCTTTATGCTCCACCTTTCACCCTTTATTGCCTTTTTTTTTCTATCACCATCTCTTTCTAACCCCCTCTCCCAGAGTTCCCACTCCACACTTCCTTTTGCCTTCTCGCCTTTTCCCTTTCACTCTTTTTTTCTTTATTCTGCTTTTTTTTCTTTCATGCTCTCGGCCATTCTCATCCCTTTTTCTCCCTCTCGCTGACATGCCTCCTCTCTTTTTTTACCTTCTTCTTTCCCTTTCCCTCTTTATTCCTCAATCTCATTCTTCCTCTCTCTCCCACATCCTATCTTCTCGTCTTCATATTTTCTTCTTTAGTCTTTTCTTCCTTTCTCATCCCCCTGACATTTCTTCCCCGCTCTTCTACTTCCCCTCTCTCCTTCACCCATGTCTTTTTCTTGTCCTTCTTTCCCCTTCTCTATTTTTCGATCGCCCCCCGGCTGCTCTCTCCCTATCCATAATCCCCTTTCTGCCTTTATCCCTTTCAGGTTTACCCTCTCTTTCCCGCTCTCATCCTATCTTTATCCCTTACCTTTTTCTCCCCATCCAACCCTTTATTCATGCCCCTTCACTTTCTCATTTTATATATTGCTTCTTTATTCTCTCTGATGTCATGTATCTCACACTCTCCCTAGTTTTCCCCCACTCTTTCACTTCTGTCATGTACCCTTTCATCCCTTTATTCCCAGCTATGCTCATGTTTTTCTCACCATCTCTTACATTCTTATCTTCTCTTGCCCCTCTCTTGCATGCCCCTTGTCTCTTTACCCTACTTTCTCTTTTTCTATATTATTTTCACCCTCTCCCCTTTTTCTATTGTTTGCACTTTCCTCACTTTCACCTAACCTATCTTTTTTTTTTACCATTATCCTCTCCTTACCTTTATCCACCTCTTATACTCTCCCCAGTTTTCCCTCACTCTTCGCCTTCTCTCACGTTCCCTTTCTTCCCTTTACTTCCTGTTGTGCTCGTGTTTTCTCACCCTCTCTTACATTCTTGCCCCTCTCTCTCGCATGCATCTTGTCTTTTTACCCTACTTCACATTTTTCTATATTTCTCTGATCCTCTCCCCATTTTCTATTGTTTCCCCTTTCCTCACTGTTACCTACCCAATCTTTTTTTAACCATTATCCTCTCTTTCCCCTTCTCCACTCCTCACATTTTTCCCAGTTTTTGCTCACTCTTCCCCTTCTCTCACGGTCCCTTTCTTCCTTTTGCTCTATTTTGTGCTGCTGTTTGCTCACCCTCTTTTACATTCTTGTCCTCCCTTGCCCCTTTTTGGTTTATTGTTTTACAATGAACCTATTTTTCCCTTTATCCACCCATAACATGCTCCTTGCCCCTCTTACTCAAATTTTCTCTCACCTGCTCTTTTTTGACCCTCTCTCCCCCAAACCCCTTTCTTTCTCTTGACCGTTCACTTTTATATTTTTCTTCTATTTCCTTCCCTATCCCTGTCTTTCTACACCTCTCCCTATATTTTATTAATCTCAGTTTTTTTGATTGCCCGTTAAGTTTCTTTTCTCATCCTAGTCTGCCTAACTGTACCTCACTTTCAACCTCTCCTACTCTCTTTTTTCTTCTATCCCCAACTTAGACCAATCTTCTCTTCTATCTCTCATTTTCATTCTCTCCTTTTAGCCATCTCTTTCTGATCCTATATCTCCCAATTTGCCTCTCTCTTACCCCCTCTCGCATTATATTTACATTAAGCCTGAGATAGGTCAGTAGGCCCCTAGCATGTGTTATATATATTAGTGTCTATAGCATGTAAAAGGAACATATTATCACGCCTTTGACTTTTTATAGGTGACTGATGCCCCGTGAGACGATGGTCAACTGCGAGAAAAGAATGATAAGACAGGTAATTAATATTTATATTAATTACTGATAATAATCAGGCTAGACAAGAGTTCTAGTCCTGAAGTATATTCCTTTTACATGTGGATATACAGTATGTGCTTACCATATGTATATCATTTTGGACACTTCTATTATAACACAAACATATCTCAGGTACAGAGATAAAGAAGTTTGTTTTTCTTTACCCTCTGTTTTCTACTATCAGGAATGACCTTATATTTTTGTTAGGAAAACTGTGTTATGATTCTGTTGACCATAAAATTGGGTTATGGCCATTGTTCTTCTTAAAACATTTCAGCCAGTGTGCTGAATGTTAGGGCCTGGGTGCTGTTTAGCACCACCCTATCCTCTCTATCCCGCTCTACCCCACCCTTTCTCCTCCTCCTCTTCCTTTTCAACTTCTCTCTCCCTCTTTTTTCTCCCTTTTTCCACTCTCTAATCCCCCTCATTCTCTCCCACTCTACACATTTTTCCCATTAATATTCTCTCTCCTCCTTTTCTCTTCTCTAACACTTCTTGTCCCTCTCTATCTATTTTTCACTTTCGGTCTCTTTTAACCTTATGTTCACCCTCAAACTCTTTCTCTCTTGTCCTTTCTCTACCCATTCCTTTCTTTTTCTCACCATCTAGCCCTCTTTCATTTTTACTATTTATGCTCTACTTTTCACCCTTTATTTCATTGTCCTTCCTTCTTTATATCACCATCTCTCTCTATCCCCATCTCCCAAAGCTCTCCTTCCCCTCTCTCTTTTCCGCTTCTCTCATTCCCACTTTCACTCTTTTTATCTCTGCTCAGTTTTTTTTTCTTTCACTTTCCGCCATTCTCATCTCTTATTCCCGATTTCGCTCACATGCCTCCTTTCTCTTTTCCCTCTTTTTTTCCATTCTCAGTCTCTCTTTGTCTTTTTTCCTCAACTTCAAACCAATATCCTCCATCCTTTATTCTACTCCTATTATTTCTCACTTGAATCCCTTCTTCCTTTTTCATTCCTCTTAAATTTCTTCCTCGCTCTTCCGCTTCCCCTCGGTCCTTCACCTATGTCTTTTTATTTGTCCCTGTTTCCCCTTTTCAATTTCTCTCTTGCCCCCCCCCACTCCCTCCTTATCCATTATCCCCTTTCTCACCATCTAGCCCTCTTCTGTTCCTCTTTATGCTCCACCTTTCACCCTTTATTGCCTTTTTCTTTCTATCACAATCTCTTTCTAACCCCCTCTCCCAAAGTTCCCCCTCCACTCTTCCTTTCGCGTCTCTCCTTTTCCCTTTCACTCATTTTTTCTTTATTCTGCCTTTTCTTCTTTCAGGCTCTCTGCCATTCTCATCCCTTTTTCTTCATCTCGCTGACATGCCTCCTCTCTTTTTTTACCTTCTTCTTTCCCTTTCCCTCTTTATTCCTCAATCTCATTTTTCCTCTATCTCCCACATACTATCTTCTCGCCTTCATTTTTTCTTCTCTAGTCTTTATTTCCTTTTTCATCCCCCTGGCATTTCTTCCCCGCTCTTCTACTTCCCCTCTCTCCTTCACCCATGTCTTTTTCTTGATCCTCTTTCTCCTACTCTATTTTTCGATCGCCCGCCGGCTGCTCTCTCCCTATCCATAATCCCCTTTCTGCCTTTGTCCCTTTCAGGTTTACCCTCTCTTTCTCGCTCTCATCCTATCTTTATCCCTTACTTTTTCTCCCCATCCAACCCTTTATTCATGCCCCTTCACTTTCTCATTTTATATTTCTCTTCTTTATTCTCTCTGATGTCATGTATCTCAACCTCTCCCTAGTTTTCCCCCACTCTTTCACTTCTCTCACGTACCCTTTCATCCCTTTACTTCCAGCTATGCTCATTTTTTAATTCCCTCTCTTACATTCTTGTCCTCCCTTGCCCCTCTCTCGCATTCCCCTTGTCTCTTTACTCTACTTTCCCCTTTTCTATATTATTTTTTTACCCTCTCCCCTTTTTCTATTGTTTGCCCTTTCCTCGCTTTCACCTACCCTATCTTTTTTTTTACCATTATCCTCTCCTTCCCCTTATCCACCCCTTATACTCTCCCCAGTTTTCCCTCACTCTTCACCTTCTCTCACGTTCCCTTTCTTCTCTTTACTTCCTGCTGTGCTCGTGTTTTCTCACCCTCTCTTACATTCCTGTCCTCTCTTGCCCCTCTCTCTTGCATGCATCTTGTCTCTTTAGCCTACTTCACCTTTTTCTATATTTCTCTCATCCTCTCCCCATTTCTATTGTTTCCCCTTTCCTCACTGTCACCTACCCAATCTTTTTTTAACCATTATCCTCTCCTTCCCCTTCTCCACTCCCCACATTCTTCCCAGTTTTCGCTCACTCTTCCCCTTCTCTCACGGTCCCTTTCTTCCCTTTACTCTATTTTGTGCTGCTGTTTCCTTACCCTCTCTTACATTCTTAACCTCCCTTGCCCCTTTTTGGTTTATTATTTTACCATTAACCTATTTTTCCCTTTCTCCACCCCTAACATGCAACATGCCCCTCTTACTCTAATTTTCTTTCACCTGCTCGGTCCTTCACCTATGTCTTTTTTTTTGGTCCCTGTTTCCCTCTTTCAATTTCTCTCTTGCCCCCTCCCACTCCCTTCTTATGCATTATCCCCTTTCTCCCCATGTAGCCCTCTTCCATTCCTCTTTATGCTCCACCTTTCACCCTTTATTGCCTTTTTTTTCTATCACCATCTCTTTCTAACCCCCTCTCCCAGAGTTCCCACTCCACACTTTCTTTTGCCTTCTCGCCTTTTCCCTTTCACTCTTTTTTTCTTTATTCTGCTTTTTTTTCTTTCATGCTCTCGGCCATTCTCATCCCTTTTTCTCCCTCTCGCTGACATGCCTCCTCTCTTTTTTTACCTTCTTCTTTCCCTTTCCCTCTTTATTCCTCAATCTCATTCTTCCTCTCTCTCCCACATCCTATCTTCTCGTCTTCATATTTTCTTCTTTAGTCTTTTCTTCCTTTCTCATCCCCCTGACATTTCTTCCCCGCTCTTCTACTTCCCCTCTCTCCTTCACCCATGTCTTTTTCTTGTCCTTCTTTCCCCTTCTCTATTTTTCGATCGCCCCCCGGCTGCTCTCTCCCTATCCATAATCCCCTTTCTGCCTTTGTCCCTTTCAGGTTTACCCTCTCTTTCCCGCTCTCATCCTATCTTTATCCCTTACCTTTTTCTCCCCATCCAACCCTTTATTCATGCCCCTTCACTTTCTCATTTTATATATTGCTTCTTTATTCTCTCTGATGTCATGTATCTCACACTCTCCCTAGTTTTCCCCCACTCTTTCACTTCTGTCATGTACCCTTTCATCCCTTTATTCCCAGCTATGCTCATGTTTTTCTCACCATCTCTTACATTCTTATCTTCTCTTGCCCCTCTCTTGCATGCCCCTTGTCTCTTTACCCTACTTTCTCTTTTTCTATATTATTTTCCCCTTTTTCTATTGTTTGCACTTTCCTCACTTTCACCTAACCTATCTTTTTTTTTTACCATTATCCTCTCCTTACCCTTATCCACCTCTTATACTCTCCCCAGTTTTCCCTCACTCTTCGCCTTCTCTCACGTTCCCTTTCTTCCCTTTACTTCCTGTTGTGCTCGTGTTTTCTCACCCTCTCTTACATTCTTGCCCCTCCCCATTTTCTATTGTTTCCCCTTTCCTTTCTGCCTTTATCCCTTTCAGGTTTACCCTCTCTTTCCCGCTCTCATCCTATCTTTATCCCTTACCTTTTTCTCCCCATCCAACCCTTTATTCATGCCCCTTCACTTTCTCATTTTATATATTGCTTCTTTATTCTCTCTGATGTCATGTATCTCACACTCTCCCTAGTTTTCCCCCACTCTTTCACTTCTGTCATGTACCCTTTCATCCCTTTATTCCCAGCTATGCTCATGTTTTTCTCACCATCTCTTACATTCTTATCTTCTCTTGCCCCTCTCTTGCATGCCCCTTGTCTCTTTACCCTACTTTCTCTTTTTCTATATTATTTTCACCCTCTCCCCTTTTTCTATTGTTTGCACTTTCCTCACTTTCACCTACCCTATCTTTTTTTTTTTTACCATTATCCTCTCCTTACCCTTATCCACCTCTTATACTCTCCCCAGTTTTCCCTCACTCTTCGCCTTCTCTCACGTTCCCTTTCTTCCCTTTACTTCCTGTTGTGCTCGTGTTTTCTCACCCTCTCTTACATTCTTGCCCCTCTCTCTCGCATGCATCTTGTCTTTTTACCCTACTTCACCTTTTTCTATATTTCTCTCATCCTCTCCCCATTTTCTATTGTTTCCCCTTTCCTCACTGTCACCTACCCAATCTTTTTTTAACCATTATCCTCTCCTTCCCCTTCTCCACTCCTCACATTTTTCCCAGTTTTTGCTCACTCTTCCCCTTCTCTCACGGTCCCTTTCTTCCTTTTGCTCTATTTTGTGCTGCTGTTTGCTCACCCTCTTTTACATTCTTGTCCTCCCTTGCCCCTTTTTGGTTTATTGTATTACAATGAACCTATTTTTCCCTTTATCCACCCATAACATGCTCCTTGCCCCTCTTACTCAAATTTTCTCTCACCTGCTCTTTTTTGACCCTCTCTCCCCCAAACCCCTTTCTTTCTCTTGACCGTTCACTTTTATATTTTTCTTCTATTTCCTTCCCTATCCCTGTCTTTCTACACCTCTCCCTATATTTTATTAATCTCAGTTTTTTTGATTGCCCGTTAAGTTTCTTTTCTCATCCTAGTCTGCCTAACTGTACCTCACTTTCAACCTCTCCTACTCTCTTTTTTCTTCTATCCCCAACTTAGACCAATCTTCTCTTCTATCTCTCATTTTCATTCTCTCCTTTTAGCCATCTCTTTCTGATCCTATATCTCCCAATTTGCCTCTCTCTTACCCCCTCTCGCATTATATTTACATTAAGCCTGAGATAGGTCAGTAGGCCCCTAGCATGTGTTATATATATTAGTGTCTATAGCATGTAAAAGGAACATATTATCACGCCTTTGACTTTTTATAGGTGACTGATGCCCCGTGAGACGATGGTCAACTGCGAGAAAAGAATGATAAGACAGGTAATTAATATTTATATTAATTACTGATAATAATCAGGCTAGACAAGAGTTCTAGTCCTGAAGTATATTCCTTTTACATGTGGATATACAGTATGTGCTTACCATATGTATATCATTTTGGACACTTCTATTATAACACAAACATATCTCAGGTACAGAGATAAAGAAGTTTGTTTTTCTTTACCCTCTGTTTTCTACTATCAGGAATGCCCTTATATTTTTGTTAGGAAAACTGTGTTATGGTTCTGTTGACCATAAAATTGGGTTATGGCCATTGTTCTTCTTAAAACATTTCAGCCAGTGTGCTGAATGTTAGGGCCTGGGTGCTGTTTAGCACCACCCTATCCTCTCTATCCCGCTCTACCCCACCCTTTCTCCTCCTCCTCTTCCCTTTCAGCTTCTCTCTCCCTCATTTTTCTCCCTTTTTCCACTCTCTAATCCCCCTCATTCTCTCCCACTCTACACATTTTTCCCATTAATATTCTCTCTCCTCCTTTTCTCTTCTCTAACACTTCTTGTCCCTCTCTATCTATTTTTCACTTTCGGTCTCTTTTAACCTTATGTTCACCCTCAAACTCTTTCTCTCTTGTCCTTTCTCTACCCATTCCTTTCTTTTTCTCACCATCTAGCCCTCTTTCATTTTTACTATTTATGCTCTACTTTTCACCCTTTATTTCATTGTCCTTCCTTCTTTATATCACCATCTCTCTCTATCCCCATCTCCCAAAGCTCTCCTTCCCCTCTCTCTTTTCCGCTTCTCTCATTCCCACTTTCACTCTTTTTATCTCTGCTCAGTTTTTTTTTCTTTCACTTTCCGCCATTCTCATCTCTTATTCCCGATTTCGCTCACATGCCTCCTTTCTCTTTTCCATCTTTTTTTCCATTCTCAGTCTCTCTTTGTCTTTTTTCCTCAACTTCAAACCAATATCCTCCATCCTTTATTCTACTCCTATTATTTCTCACTTGAATCCCTTCTTCCTTTTTCATTCCTCTTAAATTTCTTCCTCGCTCTTCCGCTTCCCCTCGGTCCTTCACCTATGTCTTTTTATTTGTCCCTGTTTCCCCTTTTCAATTTCTCTCTTGCCCCCTCCCACTCCCTCCTTATCCATTATCCCCTTTCTCACCATCTAGCCCTCTTCTGTTCCTCTTTATGCTCCACCTTTCACCCTTTATTGCCTTTTTCTTTCTATCACAATCTCTTTCTAACCCCCTCTCCCAAAGTTCCCGCTCCACTCTTCCTTTCGCGTCTCTCCTTTTCCCTTTCACTCATTTTTTCTTTATTCTGCCTTTTCTTCTTTCAGGCTCTCTGCAATTCTCATCCCTTTTTCTTCATCTCGCTGACATGCCTCCTCTCTTTTTTACCTTCTTCTTTCCCTTTCCCTCTTTATTCCTCAATCTCATTTTTCCTCTATCTCCCACATACTATCTTCTCGCCTTCATTTTTTCTTCTCTAGTCTTTATTTCCTTTTTCATCCCCCTGGCATTTCTTCCCCGCTCTTCTACTTCCCCTCTCTCCTTCACCCATGTCTTTTTCTTGATCCTCTTTCTCCTACTCTATTTTTCGATCGCCCGCCGGCTGCTCTCTCCCTATCCATAATCCCCTTTCTGCCTTTGTCCCTTTCAGGTTTACCCTCTCTTTCCCGCTCTCATCCTATCTTTATCCCTTACTTTTTCTCCCCATCCAACCCTTTATTCATGCCCCTTCACTTTCTCATTTTATATTTCTCTTCTTTATTCTCTCTGATGTCATGTATCTCAACCTCTCCCTAGTTTTCCCACACTCTTTCCCTTCTCTCACGTACCCTTTCATCCCTTTACTTCCAGCTATGCTCATTTTTTAATTCCCTCTCTTACATTCTTGTCCTCCCTTGCCCCTCTCTCGCATTCCCCTTGTCTCTTTACCCTACTTTCCCCTTTTCTATATTATTTTTTTACCCTCTCCCCTTTTTCTATTGTTTGCCCTTTCCTCGCTTTCACCTACCCTATCTTTTTTTTTACCATTATCCTCTCCTTCCCCTTATCCACCCCTTATACTCTCCCCAGTTTTCCCTCACTCTTCACCTTCTCTCACGTTCCCTTTCTTCTCTTTACTTCCTGCTGTGCTCGTGTTTTCTCACCCTCTCTTACATTCCTGTCCTCTCTTGCCCCTCTCTCTTGCATGCATCTTGTCTCTTTAGCCTACTTCACCTTTTTCTATATTTCTCTCATCCTCTCCCCATTTCTATTGTTTCCCCTTTCCTCACTGTCACCTACCCAATCTTTTTTTAACCATTATCCTCTCCTTCCCCTTCTCCACTCCCCACATTCTTCCCAGTTTTCGCTCACTCTTCCCCTTCTCTCACGGTCCCTTTCTTCCCTTACTCTATTTTGTGCTGCTGTTTCCTTACCCTCTCTTACATTCTTAACCTCCCTTGCCCCTTTTTGGTTTATTATTTTACCATTAACCTATTTTTCCCTTTCTCCACCCCTAACATGCAACATGCCCCTCTTACTCTAATTTTCTTTCACCTGCTCGGTCCTTCACCTATGTCTTTTTTTTTGGTCCCTGTTTCCCTCTTTCAATTTCTCTCTTGCCCCCTCCCACTCCCTTCTTATGCATTATCCCCTTTCTCCCCATGTAGCCCTCTTCCATTCCTCTTTATGCTCCACCTTTCACCCTTTATTGCCTTTTTTTTTCTATCACCATCTCTTTCTAACCCCCTCTCCCAGAGTTCCCACTCCACACTTCCTTTTGCCTTCTCGCCTTTTCCCTTTCACTCTTTTTTTCTTTATTCTGCTTTTTTTTCTTTCATGCTCTCGGCCATTCTCATCCCTTTTTCTCCCTCTCGCTGACATGCCTCCTCTCTTTTTTTACCTTCTTCTTTCCCTTTCCCTCTTTATTCCTCAATCTCATTCTTCCTCTCTCTCCCACATCCTATCTTCTCGTCTTCATATTTTCTTCTTTAGTCTTTTCTTCCTTTCTCATCCCCCTGACATTTCTTCCCCGCTCTTCTACTTCCCCTCTCTCCTTCACCCATGTCTTTTTCTTGTCCTTCTTCCCCTTCTCTAT
>NW_024400575.1:0-26267 GCF_905171765.1 Bufo bufo | reverse complement strand
GCTGTTAGGTACACCAATTGCTAGATAATAGGGCCACAAAAGTCCTTTTAAGGACTGGTATAGGTGTGCTATCGATAGGTGTGATATACTGAGTGGTGTGATATACAGTACTTATAATATACTTCATAACATAGAAAGTATATTATAGTGCATTTGCATTGTGCAGCAGTTGTGTGCTGTTCTGCTGCGATACCGCAGCTATATAGAGGGACAAAAGCTATTGGAACAACTAATTGCAACGGGATATACCTGTTGCCCCCCAAAAAACTGATTGAGGGGTGTGATATACAGTACAGACCAAAAGTTTGGACACACCTTCTCATTCAAAGAGTTTTCTTTTTTTCATGACTATGAAGGCATCAAAATTATGAATTAACACATGTTGAATTATATACATAACAAACAAGTGTGAAACAACTGAAAATATGTCATATTCTAGGTTCTTCAAAGTAGCCACCTTTTGCTTTGATTACTGCTTTGCACACTCTTGGCATTCTCTTGATGAGCTTCAAGAGGTAGTCCCCTGAAATGGTATTTACTTCACAGGTGTGCCCTGTTAGGTTTAATAAGTGGTATTTCTTGCCTTATAAATGGGGTTGGGACCATCAGTGGCGTTGAGAAGAAGTCAGGTGGATACACAGCTGATAGTCCTACTGAATAGACTGTTAGAATTTGTATTATGGCAAGAAAAAAGCAGCTAAGTAAAGAAAAACGAGTGGCCATCATTACTTTAAGAAATGAAGGTCAGTCAGTCAGCCGAAAAATTGGGAAAACTTTGAAAGTAAGGGCTATTTGACCATGAAGGAGAGTGATGGGGTGCTGCGCCAGATGACCTGGCCTCTACAGTCACCGGACCTGAACCCAATCGAGATGGTTTGGGGTGAGCTGGACCGCAGAGTGAAGGCAAAAGGGCCAACAAGTGCTAAGCATCTCTGGGAACTCCTTTGAGACTGTTGGAAGACCATTTCAGGGGACTACCTCTTGAAGCTCATCAAGAGAATGCCAAGAGTGTGCAAAGCAGTAATCAAAGCAAAAGGTGGCTACTTTGAAGAACCTAGAATATGACATATTTTCAGTTATTTCACACTTGTTTGTTATGTATATAATTCCACATGTGTTAATTCATAGTTTTGATGCCTTCATGTGTCCAAACTTTTGGTCTGTACTGTACCTTCTTCCACAAAATACTAATTGAGGGCTGCGATATACCTGTTCCCCCAAATAAACAGGGTGGTGTGATATAACTGTTGTGGCAAAAAAAATAATTATGGGGTGTGATATACCTGCTTCCACAAAATACTGATTAAGGGGTTCGATATACCTGCTTTCACCAAATACTGATTGAGGGCTGCGATATACCTGCTTCCACAAAATACTGATTAGGGGTTCGATATACCTTTTCCACCAAATATTGATTAAGGCCTGCGATATACCTGCTTCCACAAAATATTGATTAAGGGGTTTGATATACCTGCTTCCACAAAATACTGATTGAGGAATGCAATATACCTGCTTCCACAAAATATTAATTAAGGGGTTTGATATACCTGTTTCTACCATATATTGATTGAGGCCTGCGATATACCTGCTTCCACAAAATACTGCTTAAGTGGTTTGATATACCTGCTTCCACAAAATGCTGATTGAGGGCTGCTATATACCTGCTTTAACAAAATACGGATTAAGATGTTTAATATACATGCTTACACCAAATATTGATTGAGGCCTGCAATATACCTGCTTCCACAAAATACTGATTAAGGGGTACGATAGTTTCCACCAAATATTTATTGAGGCCTGCGATATACCTGCTTACAAAAAATATTGATTAAGCGGTTCGATATACCTGTTTCCACCAAATATTGATTGCAGTCTGCAATATACCAGATTCCACAAAACACTGATTAAGGGGTTTGATATACATGCTTACACCAAATATTGATTGAGGCCTGCAATATACCTGCTTCCACAAAATACTGTTTAAGGGGTACGATATACCTGTTTCCACCAAATATTGATTGAGGTCTGCGATATACCTGCTTCCACAAAATATTGATTAAGGGGTTCGATATACCTGTTTCTACCATATATTGATTGAGGCCTGCGGTATACCTGCTTCCACAAAATACTGGTTAAGGGGTTCGATATACCTGCTTCCATAAAATACTGATTGAGGCCTGCGATATACCTGCTTCCACAAATACTGCTCTTCTCTAGGGACTTAGGCATAGGGTAATTTTGAAAATGACAGGCAGAGGAAGAGGCAGGCTGTTCCACTGGGGTGGTAGGGGTCGGGCAGGTGCACCAGACCGGAGCCTAAGTGGGAAGTTGGAGAAGGAGCGTGCTATTACTTCAAAGGGCGCACCAGAGTTGGTTGAGTGGCTCACTCAGCCTTGCACTTCTGCACCCTCCTCATCCTCTGTATCTGCACCCTCCTCGCTCTCTGCTGTGTGCACCCCCAAAGGCACCACCACCACCATTGCCCCTCCACTCGAGTTAGAGGAATTATTTTCCCATCCATTCCCAGAGCTTACTGATGCGCAGTCATAATTGACATCCAATGAGGAAGAGTAGCTAGCAACGGCCGCCACCCAGCGGTCTGACGACAGTACCCAGATCAGCCCAAGGAGGGAGGTCCCAGATGTTCCTGCCTACTCCAAGATCTCAAATGTCAGTGGTGGTGAAGGTGACGATGATGACGTGTCGATGGACGTCACGTGGGTGCTCACAAGAGAGGAAGAGGAGGGGAGTAGAGAGGGAAAGACGGAGCAGCAGAGAGGGAGGAGAAGGAGGAGAAGCAGTCAGAGCTTGCAGGGCACAGTAGGCAAAAAGCAGACTGCAAATATATCTGGAGCGAGCCATCCAACATGCACAGTCTCTTCTGCTGCTCCCAGGATGCCGGCACATGGCTCCGCAGTGTGGGCTTTTTTTAATGTGTCAGCTGCTGACAATAGTGTTGCCATCTGTAGCCTGTGCTGTCAACGCATAAGTCGCAGTAAGCCCAACACTCACCTAGGGACAACCGCCTTAAGAAGTTACCTGGCCTCCCATCACAGAGCCCAGTAGGAGAAACGCAGTCAGAACCCACAAAGCCACACTCCCGGCGTTTCACGTCTTGCCTCTTCTCCTTCTCCTCTCTCCTACCATTTGTTTTCCACTCCACCTTCCACCGTCGCCATCATCGCGTTCATCTGGCAGAAGGCAGGCTTCCGTGGCCCAAATGTTCGAGCGTAAAAAGTTGAAGACGCCGGAAAACCCGCTTGCCCAACGGCTGACCGCTGGCTTGTCGGAACTGCTAGCCCGCCAATTACTGCCATATAAACTGGTGGACTCGGAGGCCTTTAGAAAATTTGTGGCCATTGGCACACCGCAATGGAAGGTCCCCGAAGGAAAGGAAGGAAATATTTCTTCCAGAAGGGCATCCCAGAGCTATATGGTTACGTTGAGCGGCAAGTGAATATATCTCTGGCACACGGGCAAGGAAGGTACATAATCTAATGCCCACTGACTGGGTGAACCTTCTGATGGCCGGCAAGCATGTAACCCGTGGCTCCCGTGTGGATTTGGTGTTACCGCCAAGGATTGCATGCAGGCCTGCTTCTTCTTATCCTCCTCCTTCTCCATCCTCCGTCTCCTCCTCGGCTGACTCTTCCTTTTCCACTGCAACCGCCTCTTCTGCTGCGCCCCCCAAGCTCCCCAGAACCTATTCGACGTCACAGGTGAGACGTTCCCATGCTGTGCTGCGGCTGTTGTGCCTGGAAGCCAATAGCCACACCGTTCCTGCACTGCTTTCAGCTTTGCGGTCACAGGCCGATCAGTGGCTAACCCCGCTCAATTTGACAGTTGGTAAAGTGGTGTGCGACAATGGTGCCAATCTGCTGAGTGCGCTGAAACAGGGCAAAATGACATGGCACATGTCCTGAACTTAGTCGTGCAGCGATTCGTTGCCAAATACCACGTCTAGTGGCAGGCCAGGAAAATCTCTGGCCATTATAGAAGATCTTCCATGGCCCTTGCTGACTTTCAGCGGCGACACCACTTGCCTGTCAGATGTCTAATTTGTGACAGCCCGACGTGCTGGAACTCCACCTTGTATATGCTTAATAGGCTGCTCCAGCATCAACGTGCGGTAACGACTACCTGTACGAACTCTGCAGCTGGGTAGCTTGGTTTCTTTTCACTGTGCCAGTAGCTGCTTATGCGCGACGCATGCGGACATGTTACTAGCATTACAGAGGGCTGGCAGAATACAGCATTTCCAGGCCTTTCTGCGAGAGATGCTGCATTCTGCTGGTGCAGGCGCTGGCAGAGGGATTTCCACCCACAGCGAAACAGGTGCGAGTACCAGTGCGTGTACCGTGCCTGCAAGAAGAGGGCGGTTTAAAGATGTGTTGGTCACTTCAGATATGAGATCATTCTTGCACCCAACCCATCGACAGCCGCCAAACGTATCCAGCCTCAGGGAACGCCTAGACCGACAGGTGTCCGACTACATCGGGTTAACAGCCGATGTGGACGCTCTGAGAAGCGAGGAACCCCTGGACTACTGGGTGTACAGGCTTGACCTGTGGCCAGAGCTGGCACAATTTGCCATGGACTTCTTGGCTTGCCCCTCGTCGAGTGTCCTGCGCTAAACGAAAGTTTAGCGCAGCAGGGGGGATTGTGACCCATAAGCGCACTCGCCTAGCTCACGACAGTGTGGACTACCTCACATTTCTAAAAATGAATGAGGCATGGATCTCAGAGGAATTCAACACCTGTGACGACCAGAATTAAGAATGGTCCTTGTCTTATGTATATACAGCGACATAAAAGGCCTTTTCTGTCAGGTGAATGCCTAATTTTTGGGGCCTCTACTTCACTGGCCTACAGTAAAAATTGTATCCAGTGACCGCCTAATGTACCTCCAGCAACATAATCACAAGTTCTTTTCTGTCGGGTTAATGCCACATTTTTGGGGCTTGTAGTGGCCTACAATAACATTTTTATGCAGTGACTGCCTAATGTACCTCCAGCCACATCATCACAAGTTTTTTTGTGTTAGGTGAATGCCAAATTTTTGGGGCCTCTACTCCAATGGCCTACAGTAAAAATTTTATCCAGTAACCACCTAATGTACCTCCAGCCATATAATCACAAGTTCTTTTCTGTCAGGTGAATGCCTAATTTTTGGGGACTGTACTGGCCTACAGTAAAATTTGTATCCAGTGACCGCCTAATGTACCTTCAGCCACTTCATCACAAGTGCTTTTCTGTCAGGTGAATGCCTAATTTTTGGGCCTGTACTGGCCTACAGTAAAATTTATATCCAGTGATCGCCTAATGTACCTCCAGCCTGATAATCACAATTTCTTTTCTGTCAGGTGAATGCCTAATTTTTGTGGCGTGTACTCCAGTGACCTACATTACATTTTTATCCAGTGACCGCCTAATGTACCTCCAGCCACATAATCACAAGTTCTTTTCTGTCAGGTAAATGCCAAATTTCTGGGGCTTGTACTGGCCTACAGTAACATTTTTATCCAGTGACTGCCTAATGTACCTCCAGCCACATCATCACAAGTTTTTTTCTGTCAGGTGAAAGCCTAATTTTTGGAGCCTGTACTCCAGTGGCCTACAGTAAAAAAATGTATCCAGTAACCACCTAATGTACCTCCAGCCACATCATCACAAGTTATTTTCTGTCAAGTGAATGCCAAATTTATGGGGCCTGTACTGGCCTACAGTAAAAATTTTAACCAGTGACCTCTTAATGTACCTCTAGCCACATCATCACAAGTTATTTTCTGTCAGGTGAATGCCTAATTTTTGGGGCCTGTACTCCAGTGGCCTACAGTCAAATTTTTATCCAGTGACCGCCTAATGTACCTCCAGCCATATAATCACAAGTTCTTTTCTGTCAGGTGAATGCCTAATTTTTGGGGCCTGTACTGGCCTACAGTAAAAATTTTATCCAGTGACTGCCTAATGTACCTCCAGCCACATCATCACAAGTTCTTTTCTGTCAGGTGAATGCCTAATTTTTGGGCCTGTACTGGCCTACAGTAAAATTTATATCCAGTGACTGCCTAATGTACCTCTAGCCACATAATCACAATTTCTTTTCTGTCCGGCGAATGCCAAATTTTTGTGGCCTGTACTCCAGTGACCTACATTAAAATTTTTGTCCAGTGACCGCCTAATGTACCTTCAGCCACATAATCACAAGTTCTTTTCTGTCAGGTAAATGCCTAATTTTTGGGGCCTGTACTGGCCTACAGTAAACTTTTTATCCAGTGACCGCCTAATGTACCTCCAGCCACATAATCACAAGTTTTTTTCAGTCAGGTGAATACCTAATTTTTGGGGCCTGTACTCCCGTGGCGTAAAATAAAAATTTTCTAGGCTCCAGCAGGGCACATTTTTGAGTTTCCCTTTTAGATTCATAAAAATGGCCCCTGATTAAAATACATATTTTTTGTGGGAATTTTTGCCAATGATCCCCCTCTGGTATGTCACTGTCCATGTTGTGGGACTATTTGTGCACTTCTAGTAAGTATTTGGTGGCTGCAAATATGACCTGAAGGTTTTTCAGGTTCGTCTGCCAATAAAGTCAATGGGGCCCGCTGCAAACGCACGGTTCGCTAACATTTGATCGCAAACACATGCGAACCGTCCCGGCCGATGTTCGTCCATCACTACCAGGCAACATCGGTATAGCAGTAACAGGGGAAGGCTGCAGATGAGTATCTCTTTTTTTATGTTTTTAAGCCCCGCTGCCAAACATTTTTTATAATCAATACTCATTTAATCATGTGACTTATAGTAATGTAAATTAATTTTCTGCTGTCTCTCATCTGTTATTTGAAGCCTAAATTCATTGTCATTGTCAGACTCCAAAGACATACTGATAGGTGGGTTGGACAGTTGGATGCTAATGTCTGTAAAGCGCTGCAGAATATAGTAGCACTATAAAAGTGCATATAATAAATAAAATATAATAAATTGAGCATTGTTGAATTGGCACAATACAGCACTTTATTTTTACTATCTATATTAACTGAACTGACAGGTTCTGCTTAAAGGTCTTAAAGGTCTGTCTAGAATGTGAGCAAGACTATTAGCCTCCACTTGCCCAGCTGGGGATGGCCATCACTTGCTTTTGTGGTAGAACCCCTTTAACCACCTCAGCCCCCAGTGCTTAAACACCCTGAAAGACCAGGCCACTTTTTACACTTCTGACCTACACTACTTTCACCGTTTATTGCTCGGTCATGCAACTTACCACCCAAATTAATTTTTTTCTCCTTTTCTTCTCACTAATAGAGCTTTCATTTGGTGGTATTTCATTGCTGCTGACATTTTTACTTTTTTGTTATTAATTGAAATTTAACGATTTTTTTGCAAAAAAATGACATTTTTAACTTTCAGTTGTAAAATTTTGCAAAAAAAACGAGATCCATATATAAATTTTGCTCTAAATTTATTGTTATACATGTCTTTGATAAAAAAAAAATGTTTGGGTAAAAAAAAATGCTTTGGGTAAAAGTTATAGCGTTTACAAACTATGGTACAAAAATTTGAATTTCCGCTTTTTGAAGCAGCTCTGACTTTCTGAGCACCTGTCATGTTTCCTGAGGTTCTACAATGGCCAGACAGTACAAACACCCCACAAATGACCCCATTTCGGAAAGTACACACCCTAAGGTATTCGCTGATGGGCATAGTGAGTTCATAGAACTTTTTATTTTTTGTCACAAGTTAGCGGAAAATGATGATTTTTTTTTTTTTTTTTCTTACAAAGTCTCATATTCCACTAACTTGTGACAAAAAATAAAAACTTCTATGAACTCACTATGCCCATCACGAAATACCTTGGGGTCTCTTCTTTCCAAAATGGGGTCACTTGTGGGGTAGTTATACTGCCCTGGCATTCTAGGGGCCCAAATGTGTGGTAAGGAGTTTGAAATCAAATTCTGTAAAAAATGACCTGTGAAATCCGAAAGGTGCTCTTTGGAATATGGGCCCCTTTGCCCACCTAGGCTGCAAAAAAGTGTCACACATCTGGTATCTCTGTATTCAGGAGAAGTTGAGGAATGTGTTTTGGGGTGTCATTTTACATATACCCATGCTGGGTGAGATAAATATCTTGGTCAAATGCCAACTTTGTATAAAAAAAATGGGAAAAGTTGTCTTTTGCCAAGATATTTCTCTCACCCAGCATGGGTATATGTAAAATGACACCCCAAAACACATTCCCCAACTTCTCCTGAGTACGGAGATACCAGATGTGTGACACTTTTTTGCAGCCTAGGTGGGCAAAGGGGCCCATATTCCAAAGAGCACCTTTCGGATTTCACAGGTCATTTTTTACAGAATTTGATTTCAAACTCCTTACCACACATTTGGGCCCCTAGAATGCCAGGGCAGTATAACTACCCCACAAGTGACCCCATTTTGGAAAGAAGACACCCCAAGGTATTCCGTGAGGGGCATGGCAAGTTCCTAGAATTATTTATTTTTTGTCACAAGTTAGTGGAAAATGATGATTTTTTTTTTATTTTTTTTCATACAAAGTCTCATATTCCACTAACTTGTGACAAAAAATAAAAACTTCTATGAACTCACTATGCCCATCACGAAATACCTTGGGGTCTCTTCTTTCCAAAATGGGGTCACTTGTGGGGTAGTTATACTGCCCTGGCATTCTAGGGGCCCAAATGTGTGGTAAGGAGTTTGAAATCAAATTCTGTAAAAAATGACCTGTGAAATCCGAAAGGTGCTCTTTGGAATATGGGCCCCTTTGCCCACCTAGGCTGCAAAAAAGTGTCACACATCTGGTATCTCTGTATTCAGGAGAAGTTGAGGAATGTGTTTTGGGGTGTCATTTTACATATACCCATGCTGGGTAAGATAAATATCTTGGTCAAATGCCAACTTTGTATAAAAAAAATGGGAAAAGTTGTCTTTTGCCAAGATATTTCTCTCACCCAGCATGGGTATATGTAAAATGACACCCCAAAACACATTCCCCAACTTCTCCTGAGTACGGAGATACCAGATGTGTGACACTTTTTTGCAGCCTAGGTGGGCAAAGGGGCCCATATTCCAAAGAGCACCTTTCGGATTTCACAGGTCATTTTTTACAGAATTTGATTTCAAACTCCTTACCACACATTTGGGCCCCTAGAATGCCAGGGCAGTATAACTACCCCACAAGTGACCCCATTTTGGAAAGAAGACACCCCAAGGTATTCCGTGAGGGGCATGGCAAGTTCCTAGAATTATTTATTTTTTGTCACAAGTTAGTGGAAAATGATGATTTTTTTTTTTTTTTTTTTCATACAAAGTCTCATATTCCACTAACTTGTGACAAAAAATAAAAACTTCCATGAACTCACTATGCCCATCAGCGAATACCTTGGGGTCTCTTCTTTCCAAAATGGGGTCACTTGTGGGGTAGTTATACTGCCCTGGCATTCTAGGGGCCCAAATGTGTGGTAAGGAGTTTGAAATCAAATTCTGTAAAAAATGACCTGTGAAATCCGAAAGGTGCTCTTTGGAATATGGGCCCCTTTGCCCACCTAGGCTGCAAAAAAGTGTCACACATCTGGTATCTCTGTATTCAGGAGAAGTTGAGGAATGTGTTTTGGGGTGTCATTTTACATATACCCATGCTGGGTGAGAGAAATATCTTGGTCAAATGCCAACTTTGTATAAAAAAATGGGAAAAGTTGTCTTTTGCCAAGATATTTCTCTCACCCAGCATGGGTATATGTAAAATGACACCCCAAAACACATCCCCAACTTCTCCTGAGTACGGAGATACCAGATGTGTGACACTTTTTTGCAGCCTAGGTGGGCAAAGGGGCCCATATTCCAAAGAGCACCTTTCGGATTTCACAGGTCATTTTTTACAGAATTTGATTTCAAACTCCTTACCACACATTTGGGCCCCTAGAATGCCAGGGCAGTATAACTACCCCACAAGTGACCCCATTTTGGAAAGAAGAGACCTCAAGGTATTCGCTGATGGGCATAGTGAGTTCATGGAAGTTTTTATTTTTTGTCACAAGTTAGTGGAATATGAGACTTTGTATGAAAAAAAAAAAATCAGCATTTTCCACTAACTTGTGACAAAAAATAAAAAATTCTAGGAACTCGCCATGCCCCTCACGGAATACCTTGGGGCCCTAATGTGTGGTAAGTAGGTAAATGACCTGTGAAATCCTAAAGGTGCTCTTTGGAATATGGGCCCCTTTGCCCACCTAGGCTGCAAAAAAGTGTCACACATGTGGTATCGCCGTACTCAGGAGAAGTTGGGGAATGTGTTTTGGGGGTCATTTTACATATACCCTTGCTGGGTGAGAGAAATATTTTGATATTTCTCTCACCCAGCATCGGTATATGTAAAATGACACCCCAAAGCACATTCCCCAACTTCTCCTGAGTACGGCGATACCAGATGTGTGACACTTTTTTGCAGCCTAGATGCGCAAAGGTGCCCAAAGTCCTTTTAGGAGGGCATTTTTAGACATTTGGATTCCAGACTTCTTCTCACGCTTTGGGGCACCTAGAATGCCAGGGCAGTATAAATACCCCACATGTGACCCCATTTTGGAAAGAAGACACCCCAAGGTATTCAATGAGGGGCATGGCGAGTTCATAGAATTTTTTTTTTTTTGGCAGAAGTTAGCGGAAATTGATATTTTAAATTTTTTTCTCACAAAGTCTCCCGTTCCGCTAACTTGGGACAAAAATTTCAATCTTTCATGGACTCAATATGCCCCTCACGGAATACCTGGGGGTGTCTTCTTTCCGAAATGGGGTCACATGTGGGGTATTTATACTGCCCTGGCATTCTAGGGGCCCTAAAGCGTGAGAAGAAGTCTGGAATATAAATGTCTAAAAAATTTTACGCATTTGGATTCCGTGAGGGGTATGGTGAGTTCATGTGAGATTTTTTTTTTTGACACAAGTTAGTGGAATATGAGACTTTGTAAGAAAAAAAAATAATAATTCCGCTAACGGGCCAAAAAAATTTCTGAATGGAGCCTTACAGAGGGGTGATCAATGACAGGGGGGTGATCAATGACAGGGGGAGTGATCAATGACAGGGGTGGTGATCAATGACAGGGGGGTGATCAGGGAGTCTATATGGGGTGATCACCACAGTCATTGATCACCCCCCCTGGAAGGCTCCAGGGAGACGCCTGTATGTGTTTTGCGGATCCGATCCATCTATCAGTGGATCCGTAAAAATCATGCGGACATCTGAATGGAGCTTTACAGGGGGTTGATCAATGACAGGGGTGTAATCAATGACAGGGGGGTGATCAGGGAGTCTATATGGGGTGATAACCACAGTCATTGATCACGCCCCTGTAAGGCTTCATTCAGACGTCCGTATGCGTTTTGCGGATCCGATCCATCTATCAGTGCATCCGTAAAAATCATGCGGACGTCTGAATGGAGCTTTACAGGGGGGTAATCAATGACAGGGGGGTAATCAATGACAGGGGGGTGATCAGGGAGTCTATATGGGGTGATCACCACAGTCATTGATCACGCCCCTGTAAGGCTTCATTCAGACGTCCGGATGCGTTTTGCGGATCCGATCCATCTATCAGTGGATCCGTAAAAATCATGCGGACGTCTGAATGGAGCTTTACAGGGGGTTGATCAATGACAGGGGGGTAATCAATGACAGGGGGGTGATCAGGGAGTCTATATGGGGTGATCAGGGGTGATCAGGGGCTAATAAGGGGTTAATAAGTGACGGGGGGGGGGTGTAGTGTAGTGTAGTGGTGCTTGGTGCTACTTTACTGAGCTACCTGTGTCCTCTGGTGGTCGATCCAAACAAAGGGGACCACCAGAGGACCAGGTAGCAGGTATATTAGACGCTGTTATCAAAACAGCGTCTAATATACCTGTTAGGGGTTAAAAAAAACACATCTCCAGCCTGCCAGCGAACGATCGCCGCTGGCAGGCTGGAGATCAACTCTCTTACCTTCCGTTCCTGTGAGCGCGCGCGCCTGTGTGCGCGCGTTCACAGGAAGTCTCGGCTCGCGCGAGATGACGCGTATATGCGTGACTCTGCGCAGGGCTGCCACCTCCGGAACGCGAATCTGCATTAGGCGGTCCGGAGGTGGTTAAAGGGGTTCTCCTGGAATTATTTAAAATGGCCACCAGCACCTGTCTAGTGAGCAGGTCTGGTTGCCTTCACTTGCAGAGCTGCCTAGGGGGGTGAGGCCTCACTGCCCCCTATACTACTATACAATAGATGGCAATGATGCAATCCTGCCTATAATATTTCTACCAATATGTAGTATAAGCAAGTGTCAGAACATAGTGTGCCGTGAGCACCCTCCCCCCAACCCGACCCCCACAGGCAGCTTTGCAAGTGGAGGCAACCGGTCCAGCTCACATTCTAGACAGGTTGCTGGTGGCCATTTTAAATAATTTCCAGAGAACCCCTTTGAAGGGGTTGTACCACAAAAGCAAGCGATGGCCATCCCCAACTGGGAATCTGACTGCTGTCACTCCACTGAACACTAGAATGAAGGCCCCATCCGATTTTCCTTCATAGCACCACTTCTGATCTGTTCCCGTGCAGCTACCACAGTGTAACTGAATGAAAGTTTAATGGCATCTAGTTAGCAGTGCAGTGTGCATAAAATATGTGAAGGAGCCATTGCTCTCTCTAGCCTTATCACCAGTGGGGGGCTCAGGACAGAATTGCCATAAATTACTATTGATAAAAAAAAATCTTTAAATGCCTTTCAATTTAAAATGCATCACCATAAAAACAAAAAAGCACTAACAGAAAATAGATTGTTTATTCTTTTTTTTGTTTTGCAGAAATACCATAAACATTTTAAAATTTACATTTTTTGTGTTATAATGGAAACATTGCTCAAGATAACACTGTAAAAATGTAACATTTAACATTTATAAAATATAATCATATTCCTGATTCATAGAAAAAAGGAGGTATGGGAAATTTTGCAATTCATTTAGTATCTTATAAATATTTTAGGTGGGAAATATCTCCTAAATTGAATGTTCTGTTTGAAAATTCCTTTTACAAGAGAAGAATAGGATACACATTTCAAACAGAATCTGGTTTGAACTTGTAAGTGATGCAGCATTGCTCACAGGGATATTTCAGCACATGAACCCCAGAGGTTATGAGAGAAAGCTTGAATCAGTAAATGAACATAATACTCAAAGGCACTTTAATGTCCACAAACAGTAGTAATGCTGTGTGACAACACAACAAAGAGGAACTTTTAACTTCTCCATAATAAGACATATTGTACATGATCTTGGAGGTCCAGTTACTTTGTTTTAATGGCTTTATACCAACACCAAAAGGGCTCTTGTATGTCGGATAATTTAATTACAGTTCTGGAACTATGTGAACAAATAATCAAGTAGGCTATATTTGGCAATGATGCTTTGAGGTTTTATGGGAAATTACCTAAAACCATGGATTTTTCGAGTAAATAGAAGGCAGAAAAAAAATAGACATAGAATATCAGAATTTGATCAGTGGGAAAACATAAGTTCACTAGATGTACTGATACTGAAATACCTTCTTTGTGGTTTCATTCGGTCAAGTTAAAATTTAAGGAATTGTGTCCACTACAAGGGTTGTCCCAAAATCAACATGCATTACTTATCGACAGGGTAGGTAAAAAGTGCTTGATTGCTGTGGGTCTAGCCCCTAGACCTGTGTCCCTAGAGTTTGAATGGAACTATGGAGTAGTGGCTGCATTTCCACTCCATTCATGGTCTGAGGGCCCGACAGAGAGGGCTGAGTACAACACTAGGCTATCCTCGCCAGTCACATAGGCTTTAAATGAAACAACACTATGCATGAACATATGCTGCTCCATTCAAACAAGGGACACTAGACCCCTGTTCTCATCATCGATGGGGATCCCAGTGGTCAGACACTTCTGTAGATAGGTTGATTATGGGACAACCCCTTTAACCCCTTGAGGACGGGCTCATTTTCACCTTAAGGACCAGGCCATTTTTTGCAAATCTGACGTGTCACTTTATGTGGTGATAACTTTAAAACACTTTTACTTATCCAGGCCATTCTGAGATTGTTTTCTCGCCACGTATTGTACTTCATGACAGTGGTAAAATTGAGTCAAATTTTTTTATTTTATTTATAAAAGAATTCCAAATTTACAAAAAAATTGGAAAATTAGCTAATTTCCAAATTTCTGTTTCTCTACATTTATAATAGATAGTAATACCTCCAAAAGTAGTTATTACTTTACATTCCCCATATGTCTACTTCATGTTTGGATCATTTTGTGAATGCCATTTTATTTTTTGGGGCTTCGAAGTTTAGAAGCAAATCTTGAAATTTTTCTGAAAATTTCTAAAACCCACTTTTTCAGGACCAGTTCAGGTCTGAAGTCACTTTGTGAGGCTTACATAATAGAAAACACCAAAAAATTACCCCAATTTACAAACTACACCCCCTCAAGGTATTCAAAACTGATTTTACAAACTTTGCTAACCCTTTAGGTGTTTTTTTTTTTTGGCAGATTTTCCATTTGAATCCATTTTTTCCAGTTACAAAGCAAGGGTTAACAGCCAAACAAAACTCAATATTTATGGCCCTGATTCTGTAGTTTACAAAAACACCCCATATGTGGTCGTAAACTGCTGTACGGGCACACAGCAGGGCGCAGAAGGAAAGGAATGCCATACGGTTTTTGGAAGGCAGATTTTGCTGGACTGTTTTTTTTACACTATGTCCCATTTGAAGCCCCCCTGATGCACCCCTAGAGTAGAAACTCATAAAAGTGACCCCATTTTTGAAACTACGGGATAGGGGGCAGTTTTGTTGGTACTATTTTAGGGTACATATGATTTTTGGTTTCTGTATATTACACTTTTTGTGAGGCAAGGTAACAATTAATAGCTGTTTTTTAAATTTCATCATAGTTTTTATTTTTATTTATTTATGGCGTTCACCGTGCGGGAAAATTAACATTGCCGTTTCATAGATCCGGTCATTACGGACACGGTGATATCAAACATGTGTAGTGCATTTAATTTTTAAAATTTTCAATCAGTGATAAATGTGTTTTTTAATTTTTACTTTTTTTTCACTTTTTTTTTACCCAGACCCACTTGGTTCTTGAAGATCCGGTGGGTCTGATGTCTGTATAATACAATACAGTACACTATATAGTGTACTGTAGTATATTGTGACTATACACTTAGTCTGATCAGACTTCTGCCTTTAGCAGAAGTCTGATCAGACTTAGCCTTACCATGGCAAGCCGGAAGCCTGTGAAGGTGTCCGGTTGCCAAGATAACCATCACTTGCTGCCACAACAGAGCAGTGGGTGATGGGGAGAGAGGGGGGCCCCCTCCCTCTGTGATCCCGTCAAGAATCGGGATCGATGGGCCACGGCATAGAAAGGGTTAAATGTCTGACATCACAGCACAGATGTCAGCCGTTTCAAGCACTCTGACACTCTGCTAACACCGCTCGGCCATCCTGGAAATGAGAGGGGTGGGCGGGATGATCGCGCTCCCCCCCCCCCCCCGCACAGCCCGCAGGAAGATAACAATGAGGGCTGCAGGGTCCTTAAGTACCGGGACATCAGGGCGTACCTGTATGCCCTGTGTCCCCAAGAGGTTAAGCTTCATACACAGTAATATTGTTATAAAGGAAGATATCTTTGTAATACAGTGTTGTATAGTACCATGCAGAGTGCCTATGTTTACATGATTATCATTATATGATTATACGATATTGTTAAATCTAATTTACAATGCCTTGCAAAATTACTCACCCTTTTTCTCTGCTTTGTTGCATTGCAAACCTGAGTTAAAATGGATTTTAATTTAGATTGTATGTAATAGACCTGACACAATACTCCAAATTGATATAGTGCAGTTAAAAAAAAAGGAAAAACACCAAGGGGGTGAAATTTTTTGCAAAATACTGTATGACCTGCTATGGCATTTTGCTACCATACCATAAAATATGAAAACTATACACAAACACGACATAACATCATTACTGCAATACGTTTCAGTATACATAAAAAATACATAAAAAAGCTGAATTCAATAAGCATCATATAATGGAAGACAAATACTTCTAACACTAAAAGGTTTTATCTGAAATAATTAAGTCAATATTTCTTTAGAAGCTATTTTTACCAGTCTAACATTTTTCTTGCTAAATATTCATTAAACAATACAAGCCAATATAATACAATGTTTTGCTTAAGAAGATCTAGTATGGATTTTCCCTGAAGAAAAATAACCTCATAATTGCGTGTTTTCTATTAAAACTGTATTTCAGGCTGGCCAAAAATGGGTTGTGAGGAGTGAAATAGCTTCCAGCAGGTGTACTAAGATATCTTGTACTAATGCTGTGATCAGCAATGTCCAGATGAACAAGGAGTTTGGGAAGTGAAAATAAAAAAATAAATAAATGTGGTGCATGTTTTTTGCCATCTCTGCTTCAATTTAGTTTTTTCTGCATGACTTAATTTAATTCTACAGCTGTTTTTCGAATATTCGAAAAAGCACACTTCTTGCGTTGGTTATTTTATTAATTTTTAGCAGGCTTTCCACCTCAAGCTGTGTATCTGTGGTGTAACTATTGCGCTATAAAACTGTCAGCTCATGAGGTTTTTATGGGACATAGCAGCAAAGATTGAACTCTGATCAAGATGACAAACATTTCTTAAAGGAGACATCAATGCCAAAAGGATACTGATTTTCATTGTAATATGAAGAGCATAGCATGGGTGTAAACAGATCTCATAGTGCCCCTAGAAAAACTTGTAAGGCCTCCACCTTTTCCCACCCAGTTTTCCAGGCCCAGGTAACATGGAATGCAAAGTGCGAGTCCCGAAAAATTTACCTTTTTTTTAAGACAAAGACATTTTTAATTAAAAATATAATTTTCACTTCAACCAATTTATCTGACCTCTATGTTAAAAAAAAGGGGCACAGGAGCTTCATAAATGTGGCTCTCTTTCTGTACACTATATTTCTCAATGTATTTACAGCAGACGACTGGCGAAAATACATTCATTGATCCTCAGCTTCACTTCACACAGTATATTATAAAATTTAAGCCTGAAGCCACCACTAGAGGGAGTTCATAGGAATTGATACAGTTACCATTACCATCAATGGAAGCTATAAATAATTTCTTTGCACTAAGCTCTCCCTAGTAGTGGCTGCTGGAAAATTCAGGAAATTTATGTTGGCACCTACCTTCAAAATAGGCACGCCACTGCATATAAATTATAAATATGTACACTTATTTAGATCAACAATAAACAGCATAAAATAAAATAAAAACAAGGCAGAATAGCATTTTTCTAGTCCCCCCAAAAATGTAATTCATAAAGATAAAGCACTAGCAAATATATATCCAAATATGAATCCCAGTGTGTTTTTTTAGCTATATCTTTATTCTTCTCCTCCCGCTTTTTAAAACTCAACCTGGAGAAAACAGAAATAACCATCTTTCTACCATGTCACTCAGACCTCCTACCAGACCTATCCATTACAGTTAATGGCACTATGCTCTCTCCAGTCTCACAGGTCTGCTGTCCTTCAAGTTCTTCAACACCCCTGAGTCAACTAAAAGGCTAGTGCATGCCCTCGTCGACCCCTGCCTGGACTACTGCAACATCGTTCTCTGTGGCATCCCATCAAGCACCCTTACAACCTTCCATCTATTCTAGACTCTGCAGCCGTTAATCCAACTCTCCACTTGTTTTTCCTCTGCCATTCGCTTTACTGGCTCCCCATTACCCAACGAATTCAGTTCATAATACTAACAACTACATACAAGATCGTCCACAATCTGTCCCTTCCTTAAATCTGACATGCTTTCCAGATATATCTCCACATGTAATCTATGATCCTCGCAAGATATCTTTCTTTGTTCTCCTCTTGTCTGTTCCTTGCACAATCGTCTACAAGATTTCTTGTGTGCATCTCCCATGCTCTGGAACTCACTATCCCAGCACATCAGATTCTCCCAACATCTAAAACTTCAAAAGTAACCTGAAAACCCATCTCATCAGGAAAGTATACCACCTGCAATAAGCATGCTGCCTCTGCCTACCTTTGTGGTCTACCACCCACCTGCCTCTGATTGACAATTTTTTTTTCATATGAATCAGCAGCAGGTGGGTGGGGAGAGCCATGAGCTCATGAATATGGGAACTCATTGGCATGTCCTGGAGCTATTCAATACAAGATTTTTGCAAAATGGCTGGGTCAATTAAAGAAAGTCACCCAGCATTTTGCTAAAGAGATGTGTCACTAGTTTATGTTGCTCTTAGTTAGAACTCCATAAAACTGGTGACAGATTCCTTTTAAAGACTGTACAACACTTGTTTTCTTGTTGTTTGTGGTTGTTCATTGATCACATGTCAAGGGAAGGGCAAAACCTGGTGGCCAAAAACTGCTTAACGTGGAGCTGTAGAGCAGCTGTTAAAAAGGGGTGCCCTCCCTCTGAAAGTGTTTTTTGTGGATGATATCCTGGTGTCAGAGGGAGATAGATATGGGAATGAGCCATGGCTCCTGAGAGGGAAGGGGCCGAGTGATCTAGAGAGAGGCATGAGTGAGCATCACCTCTGAGTTTCAGTCAGGGAAACCGTTAACAGTATGTCAGATGGTCAGCAGCCTGCAGGGCTTGGGTCACTGTAAGGGTAGCTGACCGCAGTACAATTCCATGTCTTATTGGGCCCTGAACATACAGGTGAACAACTGCCATCCTGTTCAGGGTAAAGATGTCTATTGCATTGTGCCCTCAGGCCTAAATGAGAGAATGGAAACTGTTAAGCATTAGGCCTCATTGGAGACAAATATGAAGGTTTTGGCTTAAGATGCGTGTTTGCCAACTCTTGCTCCATGCTCCTGTCCTGGACTCTGGATTACCAAGCAGTGCCAATTATCTACCTATTGCCACCTACAAGCAGCACAGCACAAAAAAACCAAAAGGGTCCAATTTCTCCAAATGCTATGACCCGGTGGCTCAGCCTCAAAGTACAAACCGGATTCCAAAAAAGTTGGGACACTATACAAATCGTGAATAAAAACTGAATGCAATGATGTGGAGGTGCCAACTTCTAATATTTTATTCAGAATAGAACATAAATCACTGAACAAAAGTTTAAACTGAGAAAATGTACCATTTTAAGGGAAAAATATGTTGAATCCAAATTTCATGGTGTCAACAAATCCCCAAAAAGTTGGGACAAGGCCATTTTCACCACTGTGTGGCATCTCCCCTTCTTCTTACAACACTCAACAGACGTCTGGGGACCGAGGAGACCAGTTTCTCAAGTTTAGAAATAGGTATGCTCTCCCATTCTTGTCTAATACAGGCCTCTAACTGTTCAATCGTCTTGGGCCTTCTTTGTTGCACCTTCCTCTTTATGATGCGCCAAATGTTCTCTATAGGTGAAAGATCTGGACTGCAGACTGGCCATTTCAGTACCCGGATCCTTCTCCTACGCAGCCATGATGTTGTGATTGATGCAGAATGTGGTCTGGCATTATCTTGTTGAAAAATGCAGGGTCTGGATGGGAGCATATGTTGTTCTAGAACCTGAATATATTTTTCTGCATTGATGGTGCCTTTCCAGACATGCAAGCTGCCCATGCCACATGCACTCATGCAACCCCATACCATCAGAGATGCAGGCTTCTGAACTGAGCGTTGATAACAACATGGGAGATAGCGGCATGACGTAGGTGCGTGCCGCGCTCCTCCTCCTGCCGCCTCTCTCTCTCTCTCTCCTGCCTCGAGCCGCGATGTGCACTCTGGAGAACGCCGAGTTTAGCCCTGCCATGTGGAGCTGAGCCTAGCCACCAGCTGCTCTGGAGGAGTGTCTGGAGGTGTTTGGATGAACCTCGGTGCGGGTTTCCTCTCTGTGACCGGCGCAGATCTGGCTTGTAGTGCAGGCAACCCTGCTGAGACACCGGAGCGGGGTTTTTGCTGCTTTTGCTGTGCCAGAAATGACATTGATACTCACCTCTGGTCCGTGATGGGAGAAGTGGATCCCTCCGTTTGATGTCGGCAGATGCGGGGCTCTTCCTCTCTTCATTTTCCGGAGGCACCGGTAGAGGGCGCATGGATACGGTATGATGTATGGTGACGTGATACCCTGACGACCTGCTGTGGTGCTTGTATTCTGGATGAATTTGTGCCGAAGCTGTGGAGGTTGGTGGCTGTAGTTAGTCCAGAACTCTGGATTCTGGCTCTACCAGCAGAGAATTAATATGTGGAGGTTGGTGGCTGATGATAATGAGCTCTGAGGTACTGTTCCGCTCTCTGTGGACCCCCAAACTCTGCGACTGCTAGATGCCCTGATATACAGCTTTGCCCGGACTTACCCCCTGCAAAGCACTTGGTGCTAGGGGGGCTGTTATTTAGGCCTGCGGACATTGCATTGCTGGGTGAAAAAACTATTATTTGGGGGGGCCTCCTATGGATGTGTCCTCTTGGCCTTTTTTGCCAATAAGTTCCCTGCATATGACTGCGGCCGCGCCCAGCTTCGCCTCCACGATATAATCATTGAAAAGCTGGATCCTCCTTATATTGGAGGGGGTATATATATGTAGCGGGTTGCAGCCTCCAGCTGGAGAACTATCAGGTCCTAGGGGGGTTGCCCTTTCTGGAGCCCTGATAAGCTAGTGGGAGCCCTGATATTTGCATCGATGAATTCTTGATTTGCAAGACGGTGTCTCCATCAAAGCGTCTGTATTTCCCAGGACGGAGACGTTTCTGTTATACATGTTTTCTTTCTGAACAAATTCCTGTCTCAATAAGTTATTTATGGTAATGGAGGGGGAATATATGTATATGTATATGTATGAAGCTGACTAGTTGATACTCTGGTGGCACCTATTATTTATGCACCTTCCTTTTTTTTATTTAATTTTTTTTATCTCATATGTATTCTCCTGATTGCTGGGTTCTCTATGTTTAAAAACAGGGACGAGGGGAGGAAAGAGAAAGGGGAAGGAAAGAGTGAGAATAAGGGCCTTATACTTTAGGGGGTCATTGGCGCATATAGACTAGTAGGGAAATTGCTATTGGACACCGGTCTACTAGCGTCTAATACTAGCTGTGTAGACGAATTTCTATAAAAATGCCACCAAAGTATCGCAAGTCGGGTGGTGTCGCCTCGCCAAAAAGTGGTTCGGGGGGGAGCCCACAGACCAGATTAGAGAAATTTTTGAAGTCTCCACCTCCAAAAACTAGAGGAGGGGTACAGAGAGTTGCCACACAGGTCGAGTCAGCTCCAGATAATACGGACCGTTTAGAACATAGTTCATCAAAGATAAGTCTGCCCCAGAGTGAGGGTCTTGAGACTATAACCAAAAAGCTCGAAGATATATTGGGAGTAGTAAATCTAACCAGCACTTCAGTGGCAGAGTTGACTTCCTCCATGGCAGTAGTACAGGGAGATGTAACGATAATACGAGACGAAATGACAAAGCTGAGATCAAAAGTGAAGGAACTGGAAACGGTAGTCAACTCTGTCACTCTAGAGAATGCGCCATTAAAAAAGAGACTAGAAGAAGTAGATGAAAATCATGTTTGGTTAAAAAAGAAAGTGGTAGAGATGGAGGATCGGTCCCGTAGATATAACTTGCGCCTGGTGGGGTTCCCGGAAGGGGTAGAACAGGATAACCCTGTAAATTTTATCCAAAAGTGGTTCCTTGAAAATTTTGGGCCAGGCTATGAATCATCTACCCTTTGTGTGGAAAGGGCCCACAGAATACCATTTAAAAAAACCCCTCCAGGGGCCCCACCTAGGGCTATTTTGGCAAAGTTCCTCTGTTCAAAGGATCGAGATTGGGTTCTCAGACGTAAAAGAGAAGTGGCAGATATCTACTTTGACTGTAATCCCATATTAATATTCCCGGACTTCTCACGAGAGACCCAACTCAGAAGGAGATCTTTTGTGGATGTGAAAAAGAGATTAATTGCAGCCAAGATCAGTTGCTCTATGTTATACCCGGCCAAGTTGAGGGTGGTTTATAGGGACTCCGTTAGTTTTTTTTCCGCACAGGCAGAGGCTGTGCAATGGCTGGACTCGATAGGTTTATGAAATAAGATGGAAAGGCGTCGAGGATGGGATTGATGAGGGGGGAGGGTGGGGGGGAGGTTTGGAGGAAGGAAAGAGGTTGATGGGTATTGCGGAATGCACTATCAACCAAGTAGGAGGGTTTTTTCGGGGTGGGAGTAAGGGAGGGATTGGCTGCCGTCGTTTGCTTCGTGGTTGTGCGTGCCTCTCTGTTAAGATGGGGGATTTGGAATTACCTCTATTCATAGGATATGCCGTGTAATATTCTGTTTTGGAATGTGAGAGGGCTGGGAGACAGAGTGAAGAGGACGGTTGTGTTTGATCTTGTCGTCCGTCACCTTCCTGCGATTGTGGTACTATTGGAGACCCACGCAACTTTAGATAGGATCTACACACTGAAAAGGAAATGGGCTTCTTTTGAGTACCACGCTTGCTACTCTTCTTATGCAAGAGGCGTCAGTGTATATATCCATCGGGGGATGCAGTTTCAACCACTAGATAGTTTGATCGATAAAGAAGGGAGATATGTATTCCTTTACGGGTATTGGAAAGGGCAGGAGGTGATATTGGCCTTTATTTATATCCCCCCACCATTTAAATCAATGGTCCTTTCACAGTTAGCTAAATATATATCCACAAAAAATCAATGTGCGTTATTAGTGGCAGGTGACTTCAATGCAGTCCCTGACCCGGAGCTGGATCGGTTCTCTTCGCTTTCTGGACGCGGTCGTACTGGGTCCCCTTTAACTGCTGTGTGCCAGGAGCTGGCGCTGGTTGACATCTGGCGCCACCTCTATGGCAACAAAAAAACCTTTTCATGTTTTAGTCAGGCACACGGGTCAATGTCCCGTATTGATCTGGCTTTTGCAAGCCGGGATTTGTGCAGCCGCGTCCTGAGAATGAAATATGAACCCCATGGAATTTCAGATCATTCCCCAGTATTGATCGCGTTTGTTGAGGCTCCAACTGCAGGAAGGATCTTCAAACTGAATTCTCATTGGTTTGAGGTGATAGGGGAGCAATCCCGCTTAGACCAGGATATACAGGAATTCTGGGACATTAATGTAGGCTCAACTCATATTCATTTTGTGTGGGACGCTCTGAAGGCCTATATAAGAGGCTTATATTTTAATAAAATTAATAGGTTTAGAAAAGAATCGCGTCGCAGGGAAGAAGATCTGACAGACTTAATAAGGAGACTACGCGCTGCATTAATTGAATCCCATAAGGAGCAATACATTAATCAGTTAAAGGAGGCTAATTCACAGCTTAAGACACTCTTGTATAATAAAGCCCAACATAAGCTCTTATTTCAAGGTCAGAATCGCTTTTGTGAATCCGGTAAAACGGGCAGGTTTTTGGCTCGCTTGGTGGCCAACCAGAGAGAGGTTACTAGTATAAGAGAAATCAGGAATTCTCAGGGGGTTGGGTTAAGATCCGCAGAGGAGATTAGGGAAGAATTTGTTAAATACTACTCCACCCTCTATAAATCTGAGTCTATGTTTAGCCGTATTGACATGGACCAATATCTTTAACAATTGGAGCTCCCCAAGCTATCTTTACAAGATAGAGAGAAGTTGGATTCCCCCATTTCTCTGGAGGAACTTCAAGCGACTCTTCCATCCCTAAAATATAATTCATCTCCAGGCCCAGATGGATTGCCGTTTGAATTGTATAGGTACCATGCCAAATCACTCCTGCCGATCCTACTTCTAGTTTTGAATGAATCCTGTGCATGTGGCTCTCTACCTCCATCATTTAGAGAGGCAGTTATTACCCTGGTTTTAAAAAAGGAGAAGGATCCATGTGATATGGGGTCATATAGACCTATATCGATCCTAAATACGGACTATAAGATCTTTGCAAAAATCTTGGCTAATCGCCTGAAGAGGGTTATAGCCTCTCTGGTACATCCCAATCAGACGGGGTTTATCCCGGGCCGCCAAATCCAGATGAGTCTTTATAGGGTCTATCTGAATTTGTCTCTTGGGGGTAGTATAGACCACTCCATCCTATCTTTGGACGCTGCAAAAGCGTTTGACAGGATGGAGTGGCCCTTTTTGTGGGCCACGATGTCCCACTTTGGCCTCGGGAATATATTTTTGGAAATGACCCAAATGCTATACGAACAGCCGGTCGCATGCATCAATATTAATCGTGTGAGTTCTCCACCTGTTATGATGCAGAGGGGGATGAGGCAGGGTTGCCCCCTGTCACCGCTCCTCTTCGCCCTTTTTATTGAACCTTTGGCTTGTCGGATTCGATCATATAATTGTATAGAAGGCTTTGGGGTGGAGGGAGTGAATGAAAAAATAAGCCTATATGCTGATGATGTGATTCTGTTCTTGGACCAGGGTTGGAAAATTCTCCCATATGTGATGGAGGTAATAGAGCACTATGGTAAATTATCAGGCTATATGATCAACTGGTCAAAGTCATCGCTTCTCCCACTGAACCGGAAAGCTGTAGATGAGAGGAAGCAAGTACGGGTATTGATCCCCAATGACACCTTGGATTATTTGGGGGTTAAGATAGGGCTCCCTATAAATAGATTTTACGAGCTTAATTTGGCCCCGGTCCTGAATAAAGTTAAGGCTAAAATAAGCGCCTGGCGGAAATTGATACTGGCACAGACAGATCGAATAGCACTGATTAAGATGATTATATTACCTATAGTCTTATTCCCGATGTGTGCTTCCCACATTTGGATCGATGACATCTTTTTTCACAGACTGGAGTCCCTGATTAACGATTTAATTTGGGGAAGGAAGAGGGTGCGGATAAAGCAGAGATACTTATGGTTGTCAGAGGCAGATGGTGGGCTGTCACTTCCTTTTTTTCAAGGTTATTTTTTATGTTCACAGATTCAGCGTTGTTGTTATTGGCAAGGGAACTTACTGTCACCGTATTTGATTAAAGTAATAGATAAACCAATAGAGAACATTTTTTCATGTTTGGAGACTGGGTATATGGGAATGAGGAAGTCCTTGCTGATCCCTTACTCACTACAGAGGGTGTGGAACAAGCTGAAGGAGATTCTCAAAGTCTCGGATCCGTTTGCCTTCACCCCCCTGTGGGAGAATAGGGGGCTAGAGGAATTCTTTAAAATTATAGACTTTGGTTACTGGGCACGTAAGGGTATTAATAGGGTCTCTCACATTTTTTATTTGGGCCATTTTAAGTCATTTTCAGAATTTGGTTCTACAGATAGTTCACCATTAGACTTATTTATGTATACACGATTAAAACACATATTTGAAGCCGCTAGGAATAGGGGCCTTATTTACCCACGAGAGAATATATTTTTTGATTACTGTGACGCCCAGAAGTATGAGAAAGTGAAGTTATCTAGATTATATGCTAAACTCCGAACAGCATTGGCAACTGTAACACCTTTTAAAAGCCCAAGTAAGTGGGAACAAGAGTTTAATTGTTCTCCACTGCAATGGTCCACTATTTATAGGAATGTGAGAAAGGCAACAGTTTCTAGTGCTCATAGACTAATCCAATTTAAGATCCTTCATCGACTGTACTATACCCCTAAAATTCAAGGAAAATTTCCCCAAAATAGGGACCGGGAGTGTTGCTGCCCTAAATGTGGTTATGTTAATGCGGACTATGTCCATCTGATTTGGAGCTGCAGCAAAATAAAAAAATATTGGGATGAGGTTTTCTCTACCTTACAAAAGGAGTCTTTAACGAACTATAATCCGGGGATTTTGACAGTGATTTTGGGATATGACTCGCCTGAAATTGAAGTCTCACGCCAGGTTAGACAACTCTGGATGAGGGGATTGATGGTGGCTAAGGCTATATTGGTCAAGTATTGGGGCTCTGTCTCCCCGCCCTCGATTAGGGAGTGGGTTTTATCCCTTCAACAAATTAGAATTTTTGAGGACATTTAAAGAAAGCGGAGAGGTACACGCATAACTACGTAGTGATATGTATGACATTTAAATTTTAATAGGGCATGGTCGAAGGCCAATGGGGAGGGCGGGGTGGGATATATATATATTCATATTTTCTATTATCTTAGATGTGAACTTAAGTTGACGTACATAATTCGTTTATAATGATGTTTATAATTGATATACTATTTTACGCCAATGTGTTCAATACTGATTTATGTACTAATATTTTGATTTCAAAAAAATAAAAAAAAGTTCGGGT
>NW_024400574.1:0-26297 GCF_905171765.1 Bufo bufo | reverse complement strand
TGAGCAAGTCAATAATAGCACTTCAATGATCCACAGCTGCAGATCGATCACAGAATGAAGTCTTTTGGAGGATTTAATCTGCCTAATCTCGCCCTAACGTCGCAGCTGCAACCTCTCCCTATGCTTGAATCAGCAGAGTGACGTGCAGCGCTACGTGACCCAAGCTTATATAGAGGCTGGGTCACATGCTGCACTGGCCAATCACAGCCATGCCAATAGTAGGCAAGGCTGTGATGGCCTCTTGGGGCAAGTAGTATGACGCTTGTTGATTGGCTGCTTTGCAGCCTTTCAAAAAGCGCCAAGAAAGCGCCGAACACTGAACCCGAACCCGGACTTTTACGAAAATGTTCGGGTTCGGGTCCGTGTCACGGACACCCCAAAATTCGGTACGAACCCGAACTATACAGTTCGGGTTCGCTCATCCCTAAATTGGAGTGTCTTTGAGATTCGTGATGTCAAGAATATGCTCCCCGATCCGTCTTCTTAGCTCTCTGATGGTTTTGCCAAAGTATTTGATGTTGCATGCACATGTCATTAGATAAACAACACCAACCGACTTGCAATTATAGAAAGACTTCGTGAAAAACGTTTTATCTGCAGTACTGTTGGTAAAGCTTTTAGACTTGTTAATGAAACCACAAAATTTACAGGATCCACAAGGAAATGTCCCTGTAACCGGGTTTCGTAACCATGATTGCGGTCGGGGGCTAGTGTATAAGCTATGCGTCAACATGTCCCGCAAATTGTTGCTGCGCCGATATGTGACTGAGGGTTTGGCTGGAATCAAACACCCAATATCTGGGTCAGATTTGAGTATGTCCCAGTGTTCAGCAAGAACATGGCGCACCCTCTCATGGGCACTATCAAACGTCCCGATAATCCTCACAATGTTGTCACCAGTGTCTCTCTTTTTGGGAGACAACAACAGATCCCTTTTGGTGCTCATAGAGTGCTGATAGGCCTGTTTTAAACACTGCTGAGGATAACCACGACGCTGAAACCTCTGCTGAAGATCTTTCGCAGCCACCCTAAAGTCACTAAGATGGGAACAATTCCTCCTCACCCTTAAATATTGGCCCTTCGGAATTCCCACATTATTTGCAAATATACACATTTGCTTGAGTGTATATATACACACACACACACACCCCAGTAAATTAACCTCACAAACCACTAATTAAATGCAATATGAAAGTTAAGAATGTAATAGGGGGAAGGTATGGGAGATTATGATGTTAGTGGTGTAAAATGATGATTTTACATGAAAGACTCCTTTTAACCACTGAATAGACCAGCGATAAACTCTGCCTAAATAGCATATAAAAATCTAGTCAGCTCGCCACCTATCGGCAATCGACTTTACCCCTGCTTCTAATAATAAAGTGACCGTAACAACTAAATCAACAGGGAGGTAGGGCGGCCTGGCAGCAGATCTTCAAAATGCGGCGTGGCAGATAGTATAACGCTGGCAGCCACAAAAAATTATATACCCAACATAACACCATCCAATAACCCCTTATCTAATTTCCGAACTGTTGCTTGGTTTCCCTAAACGTCAATAAACTAGCCACAATACCCTATAGAACACCTTCCTAACAAATCCCCTGATGCCTCATCCTACCTTGTAACTTAGGCTAGTTTTACCCATCTGTAACACTGGTTTTGGCATGTTATATAACCCCAAAACGAGGCAAATATACCATGTGGATAAACATAATCACATGCAGATCCCTCCATATAGGAATTTCTGGATCTTTACCTTTGTTATAATTTATGAGTTGTTTGTCAAAATTCTTAACATTCTGTGATTACAGGGGTTCCTGTTCCATCGGTCAGACACCGAAGAGCCAAAAAGGATCTTCTGGATGTGGTGGAGGTCTCCACAGATGAGGAAGATTCAGCGGAGCAGGCGGATGGAGAGCAGGCCGGACCCTCCAATAATGGAGCGGCCCCTCCCCCTCCTGATGTGGGCAAAATGTCGGAGGTCTAGGGAGAGAAGCTCGGAACCTCCGAGAATGTAGCGGTCCCTCCACCACCTGATCTGGGCAAAATGTTGGAGGAATAGGCTGAACAGCCCAGACCCTCCCAGCCACGGGATTCCCTTCCCCCACCTACAGAAGAGGAGGAGGAGGTCTACACCGCCCACCAGGAGGGTAAATTTGTGCACACATCAATATAATTCGGTATACATAACATATTTACAAACATCCCACAATCCCGCCACCACCCTGCATCTCCGGACTCAGCTGCAATGCACATATGTAAGGAATCCTAACAATAGAAGCCCTTAGTTAACATGTCTGCCTGTTTAGCTGAGCAGCCTTTGCACCCCGGTTCCCAAGCGATTATGCCTGGGGGCCGGGTGTTAGTTGGTCCATATTAGTACGTCCCTGTGCGTCAAGTCACGTCCCGCTGCGACGTACTATTATGAGCCGGTTGTGATTGCACACGACCGTTGTGTGTTTTGCAAATTGCGGATCCGCAAAACACGGATGACGTCTGTGTACGTTCCGCATTTTGCGGAACGGCACAGACAGCCATTAATATAACTGCATATTCTTGTCCGCAACACGACAAGAATAGGACAGGTTATATTTTTTTTGCGGGGACCATGGAACAGAGAAACTTTTGCGGCCCCATTGAAGTGAATGGGTCCGCATCAAAGCCACAAAAACTGCAGCTCGGATGCGGACCAAAACAACGATCGTGTGCATGAGCCCTAACTAACTAAAAACTATTAACTAACCAAATAAATATCATTATGCTCTATCCGAACTATCACTAAGCAAACAATTTTTTTTGTTTTACAAACAGTAATAAAGAAATGCATGAAACGGCTGGCCCAGATGCACCGTGACCACAGTAAAACTATGCATTAAATAGACAAGATGCTAATGAGGGTCCATTAACCACCTGAATAAACATCCCCTTCAAGGGATGAAGGAAATGGGGGAGCTATTTGCCCAACTTAAAAAGTTGCCCTAGAGCCTTTTTTTTTAAAATTATGCTAATAAATAGTTTTTGAAGTGTTATAACGCGTGCTTTTTTTTTTTATACTGTTATGTTATGGTGTAATTTTAACTGATAACTTAGTTATAAGACCCCTTTAATCCAGGGTCAAACTCATCTGGATCAGGACAGACAGCAGTAGGTACATGGTAATACTGTCGTATAAGGCCCACACATAACTCAGCAATGTCAGGACATACAGAAGCAGTTATTTTAACGGTGAAGTATAAGGCCCCTTTTAACGGGCGAGTATTCCGCGTGGATGCGATGCTTGAGGTGAACGCATTGCACCCGCACTGAATACCGACCCATTCATTTCTATGGGGCTGTTCACATGAGCGGTGATTTTCACGCATCACTTGTGCGTTGCGTGAAAATCGCAGCATGCTCTATATTCAGCGTTTTTCACGCAACGCAGGCCCCATAGAAGTGAATGGGGCTGCGTGAAAATCGAAAGCATCAGCAAGCAAGTGCGGATGCGGTGCGATTTTCACGCACGGTTGCTAGGAGCCGATCGGGATGGAGACATTATTATAACATGGTTATAAGGGAAAATAATAGCATTCTGAATACAGCGCTGGAGGGGTTAAAAAAATAATAATATTTAACTCACCTTAGTCCACTTGCTCGCGATGCCTGCATCTCCTTCTGTCTCCTTTACTGAATAGGACCTGTGGTGAGCATTCATTATAGGTCAAGGACCTTTGGTGACGTCACTCCGGTCATCACATGGTACGTCACATGATCTTTTACCATGGTGATGGATCATGTGATGACCGGAGTGATGTCATCAAAGGTCCTGAAGAAAGAATACAGAAGGAGATGCCGGGCTGCGCTATCAAGTGGACTAAGGTGAGTTAAATTATTATTATTATTTTTTTAACCCCTCCAGCGCTATTTTACTTTGCGTTCTGTATTCAGAATGCTATTATTTTCCCTTATAACCATGTTATAAGGGGAAATAATACAATCTACAGAACACCGATCCCAAGCCCGAACTTCTGTGAAGAAGTTCGGGTTTGGGTACCAAACATGCGTGATTTTTCTCACGCGAGTGCAAAACGCATTACAATGTTTTGCACTCGCGCGGAAAAATTGCGCACCCGCACATTTTCCCGCAACGCCCGTGTGAAAGAGGCCTAAAGCCCACACATACTTCATCAGGGTCAGGACAGACAGTAGCATCAGCAGCAGGTAGATGGTAACGGTCGAGTATAAGGCCTAAACATAGATTGGCATAACTCAGCAAGACAGGCAAGCATTTGCAGGTTCTAAGTGTGCACTGTGCAGCAGGAATGTGTTCCCAGGAATGGGCCCCCACCAGACCAGGGCAACAACTAAAATAAACTAACACACCTCTGACATTAGCATGTTGTAAGTGTGCAGAAGGAATGCGTTAACATGCCCAAAAAAAGCATTATTTTACATTGTAAAATTGTTTTTTACAATATTTTTACTTATTGAAACCACACTAAAAATTACTACTAAATTAACTAGACATGCCACCTGCATCGGTCAGCTATCAGTTTCCATATCGGGCACATCGAGTCTGTGGCAGAACTGTACGGTAGGGCAGATAGCCTCACCGTGTGCTGATTCCTCCAAGCCAGAGGGCAGTAGGAGTGGCGGTGTTTTGCAGCGGCTGTCTCATCCTCCTTTTGTCTGTGAGGAGGAATGGGTACCGCCGCTCTCCCCACCTATACACAATCAGCACCGCACACACTCTGTGGTTCGGTCAACGGCAGGACCCATCTGTCCTGTGCCCGTCTAAGCACAGAAGCCAGCTTGCCTCGGCCAGGGTGTTGAAATTGAAATAGAATTTTTTACAAAGTACACATCATTGTGATTTAAAATATTTGTCATTACGAATATATGGCACTATATTCAATGAATGTAGTGCTATATATTCATAATGACGAATATTATTCAAATTTTTAATTTTTATGTTTTTTTTTAACAGTACACATCACAATGATGCTAATAGCCAGTGATTAGCTGAACCAGCATTTCCAGCCTTTTCTCGTGTTTCAAGCCAGGACCATGACTGCAGAGCATTAAGGAGCAGAAGATGGCCGCGTAGGGGGGAACTATAAGGTGAGTAACAGCTATATTTTTATTTTTAACTCATCCAATTCTTGACTATTAAAAAATATGTATTTTACCAGAACGTATTTTTTGTCCTTTAAGAGTTTTAGCTTGTGGGCGAATATGTAGAAGATAGTATATTCTACATATTCGCCCACAAGCTAAAAGTAGGGATGATCAGTGTCTGACGTTATATTACTATATATTTGTTTTTTAGAATATTCATAATATTCTAAAAAAGGAATATATAGCAATATAGCGAATATTCAAAAAAACGAATATAGAGCAAAATAGCTAATATATAGTGCTATATTCGTTTTTTTGAATAGTCGTCATTTTATTTCCATCTTAAAGTGAACATAAATGATTCCTCCATGCTTCTTGCCTTTTTAAGCAATTTGAGCAGGGAGGAATCATGACTTCAGATGGAAAAAAATTACGAATATTCTAAAAAACAAATATATAGCACTATATTGAATATATTTCATCTGAAGTCATGATTCCTCCCTGCTTAAGTTGCTTGTGGGCCAATGACTCATTGGCCCACAAGCAAAGAGCAGGAAGGAATCATGTGTTCAGATGGAAAAAATTACGAATATTCGAAAAACGAATATATAGCACTATATTCAAAATACATAGTAACATAGTAACATAGTACATAAGGCCGAAAAAAGACATCTGTCCATCCAGTTCGGCCTGTTATCCTGCAAGTTGATCCAGAGGAAGGCAAAAAAAAAAAACCCTGTGAGGTAGAAGCAAATTTTCCCCACTTTAGGGGAATAAAAAATTCCTTCCCGACCCCAATCAGTCAATCAGAATAACTCCCTGGATCAACGACCCCTCTCTAGTAGCTATAACCTGTAATATTATTACGCTCCAGAAATACATCCAGGCACCTCTTGAATTCCTTTATTGTACTCACCATCACCACCTCCTCAGGCAGAGAGTTCCATAGTCTCACTGCTGTTACCGTAAAGAATCCTTTTCTATGTTTGTGTAGAAACCTTCTTTCCTCCAGACGCAGAGGATGTCCCCTCGTCACAGTCACAGTCCTGGGGATAAATAGCTGATGGGATAGATCTTTGTACTGACCCCTGATATATTTATACATATTAATTAGATCTCCCCTCAGTCATCTTTTTTCTAAAGTGAATAACCCTAATTTTGATAATCTTTCAGGGTACTGTAGTTGCCCCATTCCAGTTATTACTTTAGTTGCCCTCATCTGGACCCTCTCCAGGTCTGCTATGTCTGCCTTGTTTACAGGAGCCCAGAACTGTACACAGTACTCCATGTGTGGTCTGACTAGCGATTTGTAAAGTGGTAGGACTATGTTCTTATCATGGGCATCTATGCCCCTTCTGATGCAACCCATTATCTTATTGGCCTTGGCAGCAGCTGCCTGACACAGTTTTTTGCAGCTTAGTTTACTGTTTATTAAAATTCCTAGATCCTTTTCCATGTCAGTGTTACCGAGTGTTTTATAATTTAGTATGTACGGGTGACTTGCATTATTCCTTCCCATGTGCATAACTTTACATTTGTCAGTGTTAAACCTCATCTGCCACTTATCTGCCCAAGCCTCCAATCTATCTAGATCCCTCTGTAGTAGTATACTGTCCTCTTCAGTGTAAATTACTTTACACAGTTTAGTGTCATCTGCGAAAATTGATACTTTACTATGCAAGCCTTCTACAAGATCATTAATAAATATATTGAAGAGAATAGGGCCCAATACTGACCCCTGAGGTACCCCACTAGTGACAGTGACCCAATCTGAGTGTATACCGTTAATAACCACCCTCTGTTTTCTATCATTAAGCCAGTTACTTACCCACATACAGACGTTTTCTCCCAGTCCGAGCATTCTCATTTTATATACTAACCTTTTATGTGGTACAGTGTCAAATGCTTTGGAGAAGTCCAGATATAAGACATCCATTGATTCGCCGCTGTCAAGTCTAGAACTTACCTCCTCATAGAAACTGATTAAATTAGTTTGGCATGACCGATCCCTCACGAAGCAATGCTGATATGGCGTTATTTGCTTATTTCCGTTGAGATGCTCTAAGTTAGCATCTCTCAGAAAACCTTCAAACAGTTTACCCACAACAGATGTTAAACTTACCGGCCTATAGATTCCATGCTCTGTTTTTGGACCCTTTTTGAAGCATGGCACCACATTTGCCATGCGCCAATCCTGTGGGACATTCCCTGTCAGTATAGAATCCGCAAATTTCAGAAATAAGGGTCTGGCTATGAAATTACTTAATTCCCTTAGGATACGGGGGTGTATGCCATCTGGTACTGGCGATTTGTCTATTTTAATCTTTTTAAGTCGCTGATGTACTTCTTCTTGGGTCAGACAGGACACTTTTAATGGGGAATTTAATTTTACATTCTGCATGTCATCTGTTTATTTTCCTCAGTGAATACTTTGGAGAAAAAATATTTAACAGCTTTGCTTTCTCCTCGTCGCTCTCTGCGACTCCCCCCTCATTACTCTTTAAAGGGCCGACACCTTCAGATTTATACTTTTTAACATTTATATAATTGAAGAACATTTTAGGGTTAGTTTTACTCTCTTTGGCAATTAATCTCTCGGTCTAAAGTTTGGCCGCTTTTATTTGTTTTTTACATGTTCTATTTTTTTTCCTTATAGTTTTTCAGTGCTTCCGTGCTACCCTCCTGTTTTAGTGATTTATATGCTTTCTTTTTGTCTTTTATTGCTTTCTTTACAGTTCTATTTATCCACATTGGTTTCTTTTTGTTACTTAACCTTCTATTCCCATACGGTATGTACCTCTCACAATGAGATTTTAGGATGCTTTTAAAGATATCCCATTTTGTGGCTGTATTTTTATTTTTGAGGACTTTGTCCCAGTTAGTTAGGCCTATGGCCTCTCTTAGTTGGCTAAATGTAGCTTTTTTGAAGTTTGGTATTTTTGTTCCTCCCTGTAGAAACGCTATTTTGAATGATAATTGGAAGGTTATTACTTTATGGTCACTATTTCCCAGGTGTCCAAATATTCGTGAATTCTCAAAGTTGCGATATTCGAGATAAAAATTTGCTTTTTGAATATTCACGTTCAACACTACAGAGGATCAGACAAATAGAATAGTCAAACAGCCTGGGTCAAACACAGAAGATGAACAGAACACCTTTGAAATTACTGTTAGTAACGCAAAACTCAGTCAACTTCCTAGAAGAGGAAGCTGCTATTTAAACTTGTAAACCTGCCCAGGGATCTTTTAATTATGATCCTTTTATATAATGGTCGTTTTGATATTTGAGTTCTATTTTATTTTTATTTTTTTACACTTTCTGCCCCTATAAGACAGGAAATTTAAAAAGATGTAGTAGACTCAATTACAGCCCCCAGAGAGGTTGTCCAGCTCTGTACAACTTCACTGCAAAGCTGATCTGGGTCTGCTAAGACCCAGAAGCTCATGCAGATTCCCAGCTCCTGTGGATCACATGGACCACTCTAATTGGAGTAGCAAGTGGCATGGTGGCTTCCTGACCTCTATACACAGCCGTCATTGATTGCTGCACAATAAAAGTAAAGTTATAGTCTCTGCTTGGATGCTTTAAAACTAGAGTTGAGCAGACACCTGGATGTTCGGGTTCGATGAGTTCGGCTGAACTTGAAAAAAAAGTTCGGGTTCGGGACCCAAAATTAACCCGAACTTGAACCCGAACCTCATTAACCCCTTAAGGACATAGGACGTACCGGTACGCCCTATTTCCCGAGTCCTTAAGGACCAAGGACGTACCGGTACGTCCTAACTTTTAAATCGGGATTCCGGCGCCCGAGGGGTTAAACGGAACGGGATTTCGGCTGAAATCCTTCAGCCGGCATCCTGTGACAACGCCAGGGGGGGTGATGTGACCCCCCCGTATCGGCGATCGCAGCAAACCGCAGGTCAATTCAGACCTGCGGTTTGCTGCGCTTTTTGCAGTTTCTGATGCCCGCGGTCCCTGACCGCGGGCATCAGAAACCTTAGAGTGGCTAAAATCTATATTTTTCACCCCCCCCTGCACCCCTGCACGATTTGATGCCGGCGGGTGGTGCGGGGGGGGTGTCGCATGCGGTGGGGGCGTTGCGGGAGGCGGGCGGTGCGGCAGGCGGGATCGCGATCCCCCGCCCGCCTCCCCATGAATGATCGTTGGTGTACAGTGGTTATACCAGGGTGCCAGCACATTGCTGGCACCCTGGTATAAACGGCTGACATCTGTGCAGATGTCAGCCGTTTAACCCTTTCCATACCGCGGTCCGTACGGACCGCTGTATGGAAAAAGTTAACTGTCATCGTCAGGGAGCTCCCTCCCTCTCCATCGGGGGGCTGCTGTGCCTTTGCAGCCCCCCGATGGAGAGGGAGAGAGCCCCCAGAGAGCCCCCCTCAGCCCCGTGCTTACCCTTCCCCGTCTGCGAAGTTCTGAGCAGACGGGGAGGGTTCCCATGGCAACAGGACGCCTGCTCAGGCGTCCTGCTGTCCATGGTGCTGAACAGATCTGTGCTGAAAGCATAGATCTGTTCAGTGTAAGTAAAATACAGTACAGAACAATATATATTGTACTGTACTGTATTATACAGACATCAGACCCACTGGATCTTCAAGAACCAAGCGGGTCTGGGTCAAAAAAATGTTAAAAAAAAGTGAAAAAAGTTAAGATAAAAAAAAAACCATTTATCACTGAATAAAAATTAAAAAAATAAAATAAACTACACATATTAGGTATCGCCGCGTCCGTAACGACCTGATCTATAAAATGGTCATGTTACTTTCCCCGCACGGTGAACGCCATAAAAATAAAAAAATAAAAACTATGAGAAAATTGAAATTTTGCCCACCTTACTTCCCAAAAAAGGTAATAAAAGTGATCAAAAAAGTCGCATGTACGCCAAAATAGTACCAATCAAACCGTCATCTCATCCCGCAAAAAATGAGACCCTACTCAAGATAATCGCCCAAAAACTGAAAAAACTATGGCTCTTAGACTATGGAAACACTAAAACATGATTTTTTTTTGTTTCAAAAATGAAATCATTGTGTAAAACTTACATAAATAAAAAAAAAGTATGCATATTAGGTATCGCCGCGTCCGTATCGACCGGCTCTATAAAAATATCACATGACCTAACCCCTCAGATGACCACCGTAAAAAAAAAAAAATAAAAACTGTGTAAAAAAAGCCATTTTTTGCCATCTTACGTCACAAAAAGTGTAATAGCAAGCGATCAAAAAGTCATATGCACCCCAAAATAGTGCCAATCAAACCGTCATCTCATCCCGCAAAAAATGAGACCCTACTCAAGATAATCGCCCAAAAACTGAAAAAACTATGGCTCTTAGACTATGGAGACACTAAAACATTTTTTTGGTTTTAAAAATGAAGTTATTGTATAAAACTTACATAAATAAAAAAAAATAGTATACATATTAGGTATCGCCGCGTCCGTGACAACCTGCTCTATAAAATTACCCCATGATCTAACCTGTCAGATGAATGTTGTAAATAACAAAAAAAAAAAACGTGCCAAAAAAGCTATTTCTTGTTACCTTGCTGCACAAAAAGTGTAATATAGAGCAACCAAAAATCATATGTACCCTAAACTAGTACCAACAAAACTGCCACCCTATCCCGTAGTTTCTAAAATGGAGTCACTTTTTTTGAGTTTCCACTCTAGGGGTGCATCAGGGGGGCTTCAAATGGGACATGGTGTCAAAAAAACCAGTCCAGCAAAATATGCCTTCCAAAAACTGTATGGCATTCCTTTCCTTCTGCGCCCTGCCATGTGCCCGTACAGCGGTTTACGACCACATATGGGGTGTTTCTGTAAACTACAGAATCAGGGCCATAAATAATGAGTTTTGTTTGGCTGTTAACCCTTGCTTTGTAACTGGAAAAAAAATATTAAAATGGAAAATCTGCCAAAAATTTGAAATTTTGAAATTGTGTCTCTATTTTCCATTAAATCTTGTGCAACACCTAAAGGGTTAACAACGTTTGTAAAATCAGTTTTGAATACCTTGAAGGGTGTAGTTTCTTAGATGGGGTCACTTTTATGGAGTTTCTACTCTAGGGGTGCATCAGGGGGGCTTCAAATGGGACATGGTGTCAAAAAAACAGTCCAGCAAAATCAGCCTTCCAAAAACCAAACGGCGCACCTTTCCCTCTACGCCCTACTGTGTGCCCGTACAGTAGTTTACGGCCACATATGGGGTGTTTCTGTAAACAGCAGAGTCAGGGCAATAAAGATACAGTCTTGTTTGGCTGTTAACCCTTGCTTTGTTAGTGAAAAAAATGGGTTAAAATTGAAAATTAGGCAAAAAAATGAAATTCTCAAATTTCATCCCCATTTGCCAATAACTCTTGTGCAACACCTAAAGGGTTAACGACGTATGTAAAATCAGTTTTGAATACCTTGAGGGGTGTAGTTTCTTAGATGGGGTCACTTTTAGGGAGTTTCTCCTCTAGGGGTGCATCAGGGGGCTTTAAATGGGACATGGTGTCAAAAAACCAGTCCATAAAAATCAGCCTTCCAAAAACCAAACGGCGCACCTTTCACTCTACGCCCCGCTGTGTGGCCGTACAGTAGTTTACGGCCACATATTTGGTGTTTCTGTAAACGGCAGAGTCAGGGCAATAAAGATACAATCTTGTTTGGCTGTTAACCCTTGCTTTGTTAGTGGAAAAAATGGGTTAAAATGAAAAATTTGACAAAAAAATTAAATTCTCAAATTTCCTCCCCATTTGCCAATAACTCTTGTGCAACACCTAAAGGGTTAATAATGTATGCAAAATCAGTTTTGAATACCTTGAGGGGTGTAGTTTCTTAGATGGGGTCATTTTTGGGTGGTTTCTATTATGTAAGCCTCGCAAATCGACTTCAGACCTGAACTGGTCCCTAAAAATTTAGTTTTTGTAAATTTCTGAAAAATTTCAAGATTTGCTTCTAAACTTCTAAGCCTTATAACATCCCCAAAAAATAAAATATCATTCCCAAAACAATTCACACATGAAGTAGACATATGGGGAATGTAAAGTCATCACAATTTTTTGGGGTATTACTATGTATTACAGAAGTAGAGAAACTGAAACTTTGAAATTTGCAAATTTTTCCAAATTTTTGGTAAATTAGGTATTTTTTTGTGCAAAAAAAATAATTTTTTTGACTTCATTTTACCAGTGTCATGAAGTACAATATGTGACGAAAAAACAATCTCAGAATGGCCTGGATAAGTCAAAGCGTTTTAAAGTTATTAGCACTTAAAGTGACACTGGTCAGATTTCCAAAAAATGGCCTGGTCCTTAAGGTGAAAATGAGCCCGGTCCTTAAGGGGTTAAAGTCAATGGGGACCCGAACTTTTGGGCACTAAAATGGCTCTAAAATAGTCCTGGAAAGGGCTAGAGGGCTGCAAAAGGCATCAAAATGTGCTTAAGAGCATGGCAACTGTTCTGCAAACAAATGTGGATAGGGAAATGACTTAAAATAACATAAAATACAGAAAATTTCAAAATAATCTGGATCTAGGAGTGGGAGGTTGAGGAGGCTGTGGATGGGTGGATGTGGCGGTGTCGGTTGACGTGTCAGTGTAGGTTGAAGCGGCGGTAAAGGAGGAATAGGTAGCCAACACTGATTTGTGTTTTTTTCTTTTATTATTGGGGTATCCCCCCAAATATTGGGATATTTAACAAAATAAAACAAAGAATAAGTACACTTGAGTACAAGAATGGATGGTTGAGGCTGGTATAAATGTCTATTCTGCACAAGGTACGGACAAGTCCTGTGGGATCCATGCCTGGTTCATTTTAATAAAAGTAAGCTTGTCCACATTGGCTGCGGCCTGTGATAATGCTCTCTGCCGTGCTAAACACACGTTCACACTATACACTGGCTGCAGGGCAGGTCAGCACCTCCAAGGCTGACAAAGCTTTTCCACATTTTGGCCATGCTAACCCTGCATTCTCAGGTGCTTGCGGTGCCCCAGCTGCGTTGGCGACCTCTTCCTCCTCCTCTGCCTTCGCCTTGTGCTTCCACTGTGCCCCCGCTGTCAGGTAGGAATGCCATCAGCAGTGTGCGCTTGTAGTCTCGCATCTTCCGATCAGTAACAGATGTTTTCACAAAATTTAGTTTGATGTCAGCAATGCAGAGCAGGGGTTCATTCACGGCAAAAGAGGGTTCATGTCACCCAGCAATACAACAGAGGATTTTGGGAGATTTAGGCCCCTGTCACCCAGGCACAGCAGGGAATCATTCACGGCAAAAGGGGGATCTTGTCACCCAGCAATAGAACAGAGGATTTTGAGAGATTTAGGCCCCTGTCACCCAGGCACAGCAGGGGTTCATTCACGGCAAAAGGGGGTTCTTGTCACCCAGCAATAGAACAGGGGATTTTGAGAGATTTAGGCCCCTGTCACCCAGGCACAGCAGGGAATCATTCATGGCAAAAGGGGGATCTTGTCACCCAGCAATAGAACAGACGATTTTGAGAGATTTAGGCCCATGTCACCCAGGCACAGCAGTGGTTCATTCACGGCAAAAGTGGGTTCTTGTCACCCAGCAATAGAACAGAGGATTTTGAGAGATTTAGGCCCCTGTCACCCAGGCACAGCAGGGGTTCATTTATGGCAAAAGGGGGTTCTTGTCACCCAGCAATAGAACAGAGAATTTTTAGAGATTTAGACCCCTGTCTCCCAGGCACAGCAGGGGTTAATTCACGGCAAAACTAGCTTCATGTCACCCAGCAATAGAACAGAAGATTTTGAGAGATTAAGGCCCCTGTCACCCAGGCACAGCAGTGGTTTGTATACGCCAAAAATGGAAAAATGGCACCCGACAATTGAAAATAAGAATTTTTTTCAATTTAGGGCATTAAAATTGGCACTTTTTTGCATTAAAATGGCTCTAAAATAGTCCTTGAAAGGGCTAGAGGTATGTAAAAGGCAGTAAAATGTGCTTAAGAGCATGGCAACTGCTCTGCAAACAAATGTGGATAGGGAAATAACTTAAAATAAAATAAAAATTACAAATTATTAACCTGCAACTCAGAGGAGGAGGTGGATATGGAGTCGGAGGTTGAGGAGGCGGTGAATGCGGTGTTGTAGGTGGAGGCAGCAATGGAGGAGGAGGGAGCCAACAATGTTTTTTTTTTTATTATTGGGGTAGGTAGCCCCCAAAATATTGGGACAAATAAAAAAAAATAAAACAAGAATCATTGCACTTGACTTGAGTACAAGAATGTATGTTTGATGTTGGTATAAATGTCTATTCTGCACAAGGTACAGACAAGTCTTGTGGGATCCAAGCCTGGTTCATTTTAATGAACGTGAGCTTGTCCACGTTGGCTGTGGACAGGCGGCTGCGTTTGTCTGTAATGACGCCCCCTGCCGTGCTAAATACACGTTCAGACAATACACTGCCTGCAGGGCAGGCCAGCACCTCCAAGGCATACAGGGCAAGCTCTGGCCATGTGGACAATTTGGAGACCCAGAAGTTGAATGGGGCAGAACCATCAGTCAGTACGTGTAGTCGTGTGCACAGGTACTGTTCCACCATGTTGTTCAAATGCTGCCTCCTGCTAACATGCTCCATATCAGCAGTTGGGGCCGGTTGTTGCGGCGAGGTGACAAAGCTTTTCCACATGTCGGCCATGCTAACCCTGCCTTCTGAGGTGCTGGCGCTGACACAGCTGCGTTGGTGACCTCTTCCTCCTCCCCTGCCTTCGCCTTGTGCTTCCACTTGTCCCCCGGCGTCAGTCGGGAATAATCTCAGGAGCGCGTCTACCAGCGTGCGCCTGTAGTCGCGCATCTTCCTATCACGCTCCAGTGAGGGAATTAAGGACGGCACATTGTCTTTGTAACGGTGATCCAGCAGGGTGGCCACCCAGTAGTAAGCACACATTAAAATGTGGGCAACTCTGCAGTCATTGTGCAGGCACTGCAGCATGTAGTCGCTCATGTGTGCCAGGCTGCCCAGAGGTAAGGACAAGCTGTCCTCTGTGGGAGGCGTATCGTCTGCATCCTCCGTATCCCCCCAGCCACGCACCAGTGGTGGGCCCGAGCTGCATCGGATGCCACCCCACTGTGAACATGCTTCATCCCCATCCTCCTCGTCCTCCAGTAGTGGGCCCTGGTTGGCCAAATTTGTACCTGGCCTCTGCTGTTGCAAAAATCCTCTTTCTGAGCCACTTCTAAAAGACTGGCCTAAAAGTGTTAGAGATGACCCCTCTTCCTCCTCCTCATCCTGGGCCACGGCCAGCACCTCCTAGGCATAATGGGCAAGCTCAGGTCATGTGCCCAATTTGGAGACCCGGAAGTTGAAGGGGGCAGACCCGTCATTCAGTACGTGTAGGCGTGTGCACACATACTGCTCCACCATGTTGGTGAAATGCTGCCTCCTGCTAAAACGTTCCATATCATCTCGTGGTGCTGGTTGTTGTGGCATGCTGGCAAAGCTTTTCCACATTTCGGCCATGCTAACCCTGCCTTCTGAGGTGCTGGCGGTGCCCCAGCTGCGTTGGCGACCTCTTCCTCTGTTTCCACTGTGCCCCCGCTGTCAGGTGGGAATCCCATCAGCAGCGCAACTACCAGCGTGCGCTTGTACTCGCGCATCTTACGATCATGCTCTAGTGACGGAATTAAGAACGGTACGTTGTCCTTGTAACGGGGATCCAGCAGCGTGGCCACCCAGTAATCAGCACAAGTTAGAATGTGGGCAACTCGGTGGTCATTGCGGAGACACTGCAGCATGTAATCGCTCATGTGTGCCAGGCTGCCCAGAGGCAACGAAAAGCTGTCCTCTGTGGGGGGTATATCGTCTGTGTCCTCTGTATCCCCCCATCCACGCACCAGTGTCCTCCTCATCCTCCACCTCCTCATCCTCCAGAACTGTGCCCTGGCTGGACAATTGTGTACCTTGGGTTTGTGGGTGCAGGAATCCACCCTTGGAGCCACTTGGGAATGACTGGCTGGAAACCCTACGAAATGATCCCTCTTCCTCCTCCTCCTCCTCCTCCTGTACCACATCCTCTTCCATCATCGCCAGGAGCGTTATTTCAAGGAGGCATAGAAGTGGGATGGTAACGCTGAGAACGGCGTTATCGGCACTGGCCATGTTGGTAGAGTTCTCGAAACAGCGCAACAAAAAACACAGATCTCGCATGAAGGCCCAGTCATTGGTGGTGAAGTGGTGCTGTTCCGCCGAGCGACTCACTAGTGCGTGCTGCAGCTGAAACTCCACTATCGCCTGCGGCTGCTCGCACAGTCTAGCCAGCATGTGCAAGGTGGAGTTCCACCTTGTGGGCACGTCGCATATGAGGCGTCGAGTGGGAAGGCCGAAGTTACGCTGCAGCGCTGACAGGCGAGCAGCAGCAGGGTGAGAACGCCGAAAGCCCGCACTTTATGCAGCAGCTCTGACATGTCAGGGTAATTTTTAAGGAATCTCTGCACCACCAAATTCAGTACATGCGCCAGGCAAGGGATGTGCGTCAAACCGGCTAGTCCGAGAGCTGCTACGAGATTTCGCCCATTATTACACACCACCAGGCCGGGCTTGAGGCTGACTAGCACAAACCACTCATCGGTTTGTTGTTCAAGGCTCGTCCACAGCTCCTGCGCGGTGTGGGGTTTGTCCCCCAAACAGATAAGTTTTAAAACTGCGTGCTGTCGTTTACCCCTGGCTGTGCTGAAGTTGGTGGTGAAGGTGTTACGATGACCGGATGAGGAGCTGGTAGAGGATGAGGAAGCAGAGTAGGAGGAGGAAGCAACAGGAGGCAAACTGAAGCGCCCTGCAATCCTCAGTGGTGGAAGGACATGCGCCAAACTGCTATCCGCCTCAGGCCCAGCCGCCACTGCATTTACCCAGTGTGCTGTTATGGAGATATAACGGCTTTGACCGTGCTTACTGGTCCACGTATCCGTAGTCAGGTTCACCTTGCCACAGATGGCGTTGCGCAGTGCACACCTGATTTTGTCCCCTACTTGGTTGTGAAGGGAAGGGATGGCTCGCCTTGAAAAGTAGTGGCTGCTGGGCATGACGTACTGTGGGACAGCCACCGCCATAAGGCATTTAAAACTATCTGTCTCCACCAGACGGAATGACAGCATTTCAAAGGCAAGTAATTTAGAAATGCTGGCATTCAGGTCTAGGGATCGCGGGTGGGTAGGGGGCTACTTCCTCTTCCTCTCCAGCGTTTGGGATATGGAGAGCTGAACGCTTCCGTGTGACATTGTGGAGATGCTTGGTGACCCAGGTGTTGGTGTTGCTGGCAGATCCTCTGTTTGTGGGGTGCCAGGTGGCACTGTCATTCCAGAGGTGGATGAAGAGGCCCTTTCTTGGTTTTTGAGGTTTCTACTCCACTGCAGCTCGTGCTTTGCACTTAAATGCCTGGTCATGCAGGTTGTGCTCAGGTTGAGAACGTTTATGCCTGGCTTCAGGCTCTGATTGCACAGCGTGCAAACCACTCGTGTCTTGTCGTCAGCACATTGTCTGAAGAAATGCCACGCCAGAGAACTCCTTGGAGCTGGCTTTAGTGTGCTCGGTCCCTTGCTGCGGTGGGCTGTAGGAGGCGTACTGTCTAGAGGACGGCCGCTCCGCTTTTGCACCCTGCTCCCTCTTGTGCTGTGCTGGTGGCTCTGTGCGACCACCGCCTCTTCCTCCGAACTACATCGGTCACTCGCATGACCTTGATTCCATGTGGGGTCGAGGACCTCATCGTCCTCCACATCATCTTCCACCCAGTCTTCACCCCTGACTTCCTTGTCGGTCTGCACACTTTCGAAAGCCCCAGCAGTTTGCACCTGTGCTTCGTCATCATCCGAGACGTGCTGCGATGGTCCTCCCATGTACTCATCTAGAAAAATAAGTGGTTGGGCATCGGTGCACTCAATCTCTTCCACTTCTGGGGCAGGGCTAGGAGGATGGCCCTGGGAAACCCAGGTAACAGAGTCATTAAAAAGCAGAAGAGACTGCTGCATGACTTGGGGCTCGGACTGCTTGGCTGATTTGCAATGGGGTGAGGAGAAAAAATGATGGACATCGGCAGCAGGTGCCAACTCTGATCTTTCAGCAGTAGACTGGGTGGGAGACAATGTAAAGGAACTGGAGGCACTGTCAGCAACCCTATCTACTATCGCCTGTTCAGGTCTCACCATTCGTAGAGCAGCATTAGGCCTGACCAAATACCGCTGCACCACGTCCTCTCCCTGCAACAGGAGCTCCCCCAGCAAAACCACGACCTGGGCCACGTCCCTTATTTGACGCTCTCCTCATATTTTTTAAATTTAGGATCGTGCCCTAAATGGGTGTTTAATTACTAGTAGATTAGAACAACAGTATGTAAAGGGTGTATCTAACACGGCCTGAACCAGACTAGGCCTCAATAAAATATTTTTTTGCCCAAAATGGCTGTATTTCAAATGGCTAATTCAAACCCCTGTATGTAGAGGTATCTCAGAGGGCCTAAACCTCTGTAGGCCTGAAGTAAATATATCTTTGCACAAAATGGCTGTATTTCAAATAGCTGTATTTCAAATGCCTAATTCAGACCCCTGTATGTAGAGGTGGTATCTCATAGGGCCTGAACCTCTGTAGGCCTGCAGTAAATATATCTTTGCACAAAAAGGCTGTATTTCAAATTGCTGTATTTCAAATGCCTAATTCAAACCCCTGTATGTAGAGGGGGTATCTCACAGGGCCTGAACCATTGTAGGCCTGAATTCAATATTGGTGCACCAAATGACATCTGCATCAAAAGCTGCCAACTAAATTTTTTGTGCCCAAATGAGTGTTTGTCTAAAAACTGAATTTGACAGCAGTATATAAGCCTGTAATTTCACACGTGCTGATGCTGCAAGGCCTGAAAATAGTGTTTTTTGTCAAAAGAGTGTGTTTTTCAAACCTCAGAAAATGATGGGTGTATTTCTACCTTAAATTGCACACTGACTAATACAGATGTTGTAGATTGCCAAAAAAGTCTTTTTTTTTGCTAACAGAATATGAAAGCTGTATATATTAAACTTGAATTTAACACTTGCAGATCTGGAAAATGCAGTTTTTTGAAGAAAAAAAAGTGTGTTTTTAAAACCCCAGAAAATGATAAGTGTATTTCTACCTTAAATTGCACACTGACTAATCCAGATGTTGTAGATTGCCCAAAAAGTATTTTTTTGCTAACAGAATATGAAAGCTGTATATATTAAACTTGAATTTAACACTTGCAGATCTGTAAAATACAGTTTTTTGAAAAAAATTGTGTGTTTTTAAAACCCCAGAAAATGATGGGTGTATTTCTACCTTAAATTGCACACTGACTAATCCAGATGTTGTAGTTTGCCCAAAAAAAATGGTGATTTGCAATGTCCCAAAAGCTCAGATGCAGTGCTGGTGCACTGAGCATGCATAAAATGTCCGCCGGCGCCGCCGCCTACCTTACTAACAGAATTCTAAAAGTTTGTTTTTTTTGGTCAATGAGCTCAGGGCAGGGTAAAACGATAGTGCCCTGCACCCACACAACTATTTCTCTGTAGATCGCTGAGTTAGATTCTCTCCTATTCTCTCCATGAAATCACAAGTCCAGCAGCATCCTCTCCCTACACTTGTAACAGCAGAGTGACGTGCAGCGCTACGTGACTCAAGCTTATATAGAGCCTGGGTCACATGCTGCTATGGCCAATCACAGCCATGCCATTAGTAGGCATGGCTGGGATGGCCTCTTGGGGCAAGTAGTATGACGCTTGTTGATTGGCTGCTGTGCAGCCTTTCAAAAAGCGCCAAGAAAGCGCCTAACACCGAACCCGAACCCAAACTTTTACGGAAATGTTCGGGTCCGGGGTCCAAAAATCCTAAAGTTCGGTACGAACTTCGCTCAACCCTATTTAAAACATCTTTGCAGAGACAGGTGCTGACTGTCTGGACAAATATAGACAACGAGCAGTCAGCAAGGGTTTAACCTGCAGAACTAAAGCATTTGATTTCAACTTTATTCAAATTTTTGGATGCTTGATACACCTCTAGTTCTGATTGACATTGAGTGACATCCTGTGGGATCCTGAAATAGATGTTCAATTTGAATTTAAATCAACGCAGAAACAATATAGGCATCACATCTTTAATATTGATGACACTGTGAAGTTCCAATTGTATTGAGAATCTGGATAGTGTTCTGAATACCTTTACATATCTCAGCTGTGGGATAGCAGCTTCTAACAGCAATTAGAATGTCTGATCATGTTTACCACAAAGCATTACAATGCATTTGTTTGCTGCCTGCCAAATAACCTACAGAGTGAATGCCAGATTTATAAGATATTGCACAGTTTTTTTTATTCAGGGTGTAAATGAAATAAAAAATGGCTTTGTGCTTCTTGGCATTCAAAGCTCTGCATTAATGGCTGGCCAATGTGATTGTTGAGTGCTTGTGGTCTCAGTGATTAGAAATGGTATCTTTTGTTTTCATGAAATGTCATTCGTTTTAAATGTATCTTGCATTGGCCAAGGCTGGGCCTGCAATAATGATTTTATCATTGGTGAAATAATTTATTATATTGCTTTTAGTGACCAATCCAAAATACTGGTTCAATTATTATATGACAGCGAGTGAACACTTAAATATTGAATCTAAATACAGTTGAAAGAAAATGTAAGTGAATCTATTGGAATTGCCTAGACTTCAGCATTGATTATTAACAAACTGCAGTTGGATTCTTATCTAAGTCATTATTATAGACAAAAAAGTCTAAATTGTCATTTTCTATCTTCATTCAGCAGGACCTGAGCTGACGTCACCACGTGGTGAGCGCGATAACGTCATCAAAGGTCCTTTTGCAGGTCCTGCAATGTTAACCCCTTGACATCCTCTGCTGTACAGTTGCAGCGGAAGTCGTCACTTTGAAGATGTCGTCTGCATGTGAGTGAAGCAGGCACCATAGCTGCCAGGTTTCTGCTGAGGTCCAGGGCTAATGGCTGAGGGTCCAATACCTATAACTGATACATTCATTCTAATACAGGCCTGCAGATGGAATCACTGTATTGGAATACAGTGAATGGTGTGTTCTGTAATGGATACATCACAGAATACAGGGCAATATAGGGTTATAGTCACCTAGGTTGACTTAAAAAAAGCAAGCAACGCATCTGCAAAAATGGCTGTATTATTAAAATATAAAACTAGTTAATCCCATACAGCAAATTTCAAAAAGACCAATTGTCCATTTTTTTGTCACTTAACCTCACCAGAAAAATTTAATAAAAAGTGATCAAAAAGTCCCACACACACTAAAATGGTATCAATGAAACATACAACCCTGCAAAAAATGAGTCCTCATATAGATGTAAATATAAAATAGTTATAGAGGTTAGAATTTGGCAATAAAGAGAAACATATTTTTTACAAAGGTTTTTTTTTTTTTTCATTATTACAACACAAGAAAAAAATATACAAGTATTCCATTGTTATAATTGTACTGACCTGGGGAATGAAGCTATCATGTAGATTTTACCATATACTGTAGGGAACATTGTAAAAACAAGGGGGGGGGTCATTTATTGAGACTGACATTTTAGACGCCAGTCTTAATAACCCCTTGCGCTGGCAGTGGATCCACCAAAGTTATGTACCAGCCTCTAACATAACTTTGGTGCATCAACTACCAGTCTAATTATAAGCCAGCTTCCTTGCTGACCATTTTGTATGCCTAAAACAGGCGTAAAAAAAATTTGATGAATGAGGCTGGCCTGCCAGCCTGTCCCCTTCGCTGCCCATGTCATGTCCCCTTTTTTAGACCTGGTGTGAGCGGGGAAAAGTCGCAGATTGCAGCGCAAATAGCCTTTGCGCCTCAATCTGTGCCAGATATATACCAGAAAACTGGCATACATCTTATTGTAAATGACCCCCAAAATCTTTAAAATTGTGGCAGTTTTTTTTTTCAATTCCACCCCATTTGGAATTTTTCCAGTTACTCCATATGTAGTGTTGATCGTGAATATTCTAATCGCAAATTTTCATCGCGAATATTGGCACTTCGAGAATTTGCAAATATCTAGAATATAGTGCTATATCTTTGTAATTGCGAATATTCTCAATTTTTTTTTCATCAGCACCCATGATCCCTCACTGCTTCTTGCTTGTGGGCCAATGAGAAGGCTGCAATATCTTTGACTTTAGGAGTAGTGTTGAACGCAAATTTTCGTATCGCAAATTTTCCGATTTTTGCAATCAAGAAAATAATGACTGGATATCACAAATTGCCACTCATCACTGATCATATGCAGTATTAAATGGAGCCATTAGAAAGTACAAATTGTCTCGCAAAAAAACAAACTCTCATATGACACAAGCTTTCTATGTGAACAGAAAAATAAAAAAGTTATGACTTTGAGAAAGACTTCATTTTTATGTGTAAGATTGAAGACTTACTTATTTCTTCAGTAAATGACTTGTTATGCGTTGAACAGCAGAGACTACCTCATTTTTTCCATCTCCTAATGCTATGCTGTTTGATAGTTTCCTGCCTTACACTTTGCTATCATAAACATTCAACAGACAGAGGACCTTCACCTGGGTGTCCCTTGGGAGAACAAGGGTGACCCCCTCTCCACTATGCAATGCCCAGGGAGTGCTGGAACAAGAGGACTGCCACTGTAAATATCCCCATCTGCGGCGGCTACTACCACTCCAGTTCTCTCCCCTTATGCCTCCCATATGGGCTGCTGCACATATCGACCTATAGAAGGTAAAATAATTGATAAGTTCACTGAAAACATACTTTACTATTTCTACTTGATAGTTATTTACATGATAACTGGTAATAGAAATGGGCAAACCAGTACATACGTAACTTTCCAAAATTTCATCCGGCATCCGAACCCAAAGCTTTTCAGGTTTGTTTTTGCATGCATCAAGTAAAACGGCACTATTTTACTACACACATTGGTGGGAAAAAGTACTAAGGAGGAAAAAGAAGGATGCTCACATGACCGAGAGGAAGTGGGTTGGGAGGGCTTGACCTGACAGCCTGGATGAGCCAATTAGTGCTGCAGCAGGGTGGTAAAACTACAACATGTTTTACCACCCAGAAGATAGATGTAGCATTTGAAATATTGGTGAAAACACCTGACACGGCCAGCTCCAGGTTCATGGGGGCCCTTGGGCGATAATGTCTCAGGGGCCCCCTTGTGGTATTTTGCACAACTTATGCAACAAATAAACTGCATGTATTATAGATGTTTGCCAAATACAATAGAAATAGCATGCTACATGGTATACTACATAGTCCATAGTAATGTCCCCCCTACCCCCAGTAATGCACCTATTGTGTCCCCAGTCCACCCACTGCCCCCATGTCTCTTCACTGCCTCCAGTAATGTCCCTATAGTGGCCATAGTAATGCCCCGCACTGCCCCCAGTAATATCCCTATAGTGCCCACAGTAAGGTCCCCCCACTGCTCCTAGTAAAGTCCCTATTGTGCCCACAGTAATGTCCCCCCACTGCCCCCAGTAATGTCCCTATAGTGCCTACAGTAAATTCCCCCCACTGCTCCCAGTAAAGTCCATATAGTGCCCCTAGTAATGTCCCCCCACTGCCCCCAGTAATTTTACTATAGTGCCTACAGTAAAGTCCTCCCACTGCCCCACTAATATCCATATAGTGCCTATAGTAATGTCCACCCACTGCCCCAGTAATCTCCCTATAGTGCCCACAGTAATGTACCCGCACTACCCCTAGTAATCTCCCTATAGCACCCACAGAAATTGTCCCCACTGCCCTACTTATGTCCCTTTTTATTGCCCACAGTAAGGTCCCCCACTGCTCCTAGTAATGTCGCTATAGTGCCCACTGTAATGTCCTCCTACTGCCCCCAGTAACATCCCTATAGTGCCCACAGTAAAGTCCCTTCCACTGTCCCCAGTAATGTCCCTATAGTGCCCACAGTAATTTTCTCCCTGTCTGCACTCACTGGAAATGAGGCCCGACATTGTCATTGTATTTCATGATGGGCCCCCATCAAAACGGTAATCACTAATGAAGTGGATAACAGTGGAACTTGCAGGATAACAGGCCGAACTGGATGGACAAATGTCTTTTTTTGGCCTTATATACTATGTTACTATGTAAGTGGGTGAATGGAGTCTGACTAACATCGGTCAGATTCCGCCCAATCGCATCATTGGTGATTAGAGAATACTAGTAGGACATCGCTGGGGGCTGATAGATGCCGAACCTACTGTATGTATGCTGCTGTGATAAGCAGGACAACTTCTCCTCCTTCACCTCTTGCTGCTGGGGCCGTAGGTGGGATCTCTGTTGCAGTAAACTGCCCCCCGTCGGCCCAAAAGTTTTGACCTGGCGACGCCATTCCGCAGTGGGCCCCTCCCAGGAGCAGTGGGCTCCGGTGCTTGCCGGGGTATGCCAGGTGCTGGCGCTGACCCTGGCATACTAGTCCAAACTCTGTGTCAAGTCATCTCCACATACTGTAGTTCTTTTTTTATTTTAATTTTTTGCTTAAGTTTAGGAAAATAGCATTTGTGCTTTTTGCAATACACAGAGTAGTGTACGATTATATCTGTTAGTGATAATGTGACATAGTAGGCATAAATCAGTGTTGATTCATCTCTACACAGTTCAAATGTAATTTTTTGGGGGGGTTGAAGTTTGGGAAAACAACATATCTGTGTGCTACAATAAACAGTACAGCGGAGAATAATATCTGTGAGCAATAATGTGGCATACTAGTCTGAAATCCATGATGTTTCATCTTCACACAGTTCAAATAAAAAAAATTGTATGTGTTTTACAATACAAAGGATAGCGGAGGGTTTAAATCGCTTAGTGATAACATGAAAAACTAGGCTGAAATGTGTGTTGGTACATCTCCAGGCACTTCAAGTGTTGGGGTGGTGGAGGGGTGGGGGAAATAATTGCGGAGTAGCTTGACAAATTGTGTTTTATACTAGAGAATTCTTTCTCTGAATCTGCATATTTTAATGACCAAAAGTATGTAGGTCCAAATATGTTAGTGGCACAGATACTGAATTATTTGCAAAGTCAACTGTCCGTAGCAGAAGACACAATGTGCTTGTGGAACGAAAAGAACATTGAACTACACTTCCTGTCTTTAAGTTTCAAAATACAGATTTGCAAATCGTTCCATACTTTGTGTGACTGTGCACATTTAGGCCTAAAAATGTCTGGGATACAAAAGGGTTCCAAACAAAAACCCAGGTCCAGAACGAGGGTAGTAGCAGCACCAACTATCCAGCTAGAAGTTGTAATAGTAGGTCGAAGTTGTCCCTGGTTTTGGAAAGGTGCAACATAATCATTGAGGAGAAAGAGAATGATATTGTGGATCACTCCTCATCTCAGATGCAGCAGGGTGACATGGAGATGACTTCTGGGTCTGACACATTGCCATGGAGCTAGAGGTCACAGAGTTCCTCCTACTCCTCCTTCTTGCAAAGGCTTTCAGTGGAGTCCTCTCAGTCTTGACTGTCCCTTCCTAGTTGGTTCCTTATAGGGACGTGGCAAGAAAACCCCACCACACCCTAAGGCAGATAGTCAAGAGAGTCTCCCTGTTGACAAAAGGTGTGAGAGCAATCAGCGTTTGTACTGCCCTGGGGAAGAGGTTCAGGAGGGGCTGTAGACCTGTAGACCACAGTATTGGCGTTGGGGCAGCGAAAGTGTCAGTCGAGACAAATGCAATGCAGGGGAGGGGGGTGGGGCAAGGAACCCACCATGGTTTACTTAGGCCCAAAATGTGCCAGAACTAAGTCAAGCTTGGCTGCCTCTAGCTCTGTGTGAGTATCTCCCATCTGGCAGTTTATTTCCACATGCCAGACCAGGCTGAGGCCAATCAGCAAGCCGAGAGCTCCTGCCTCAACGCCTAGGTTTAGACCTACCTGCACTCTGCCTGTCTCCGGCGTATAACCTGTTTCCTCACCCTATGGATTTCTGGGCAGGCAGACTGGAACAGTGGCCTGAACTGGCCCAGTATGCTCCCTGTCTTCTTTATTGCCCAGCTTCCAGTGTCATCTCGGAAAAGGTTTTCAGCACGGCAGTGGCGTGGCTACATTCAAATGGACCAAGTTGTTCTCTGCCAGTGTCCAAAACATCATTTTTGTAAAAATGAACCAAGCGTGGATTGGGGAGAATTTTCACACTCATCCAGCTAAGGCTGATGAATAGATCTGGCCTTGCT
>NW_024400573.1:0-26391 GCF_905171765.1 Bufo bufo | reverse complement strand
AATGGATGGATCCTATAGGTGAAGACCATATCAATAGAAGCTAATTCATCTTCAATGATAAAGTAACATCGGGTGATTCCTATCAAAAAGTGTATTGAATGGGTAAGTTATTATTATCTAGAATATTAATGATAATGTCCAGTAATGTATAGTTTGTAGAGTTTTATGCTATTTCTTCATGTTATTTCTCTTTGTTCCTTTCTCTAAATTATTAGCAAATTGGTAAAAGCTTTTTTCTACCTCTGATGGTAGAAAACACATCTATAATGGAGATGGTAAGGGCAGCTAAGGGGTTTTGGAGGAGGCTGCATTTTTGTTTAAATAGGTGCCCTTTAACCAATTTATTATTAATTTAAGTTTGCCTATAAAGCATTGTTTTATATGAAATATAATACATAGCAGAGTCAAGGTTCGGAACTAGGGCTTTGGCAAAGCTGTGTTCTCTCAAAATTTACAAAAAGTTGATATAATACTGTGCTCTACGGTTTTGTGTTATTTTTATTATACCAGAGAGTATGTGCCTCCAGATGTTCTCTTTACAAGAAAGGAAGAAGTGCTCGAATACAAGGAGTCTGATCCATTAGAAGGATGGATCCAAAAGGCAACGACTAGATCATCATCTTGTTACAGATATGCTTAAATTCATAGGACCCAATCTAAAAAAGGATGGGTCCTATAGGTGAAGATCATATCTTGTTAGAGACATTTTTAAGACCTAGGGGGGAGTCCATAAGATGGATGGGTCCTATAGGTGAAGAGCATATGCAAAACTTATTATTGCTATGTTTAAATACCTTGGGCCCAGTCCATGCAATGGATGGATCCTATAGGTGAAGACCATATCAATAGAAGCTAATTTATCTTCAATGAAAAAGTAACATCGGGTGATTCCTATCAAAAAGTGTGTTGAATGGGTAAGTTATTATTATCTAGAATATCAATGATAAAGTCCAGTAATGTATAGTTTGTAGAGTTTTATACTATTTCTTCATGTTATTTCTCTTTGTTCCTTTCCATAAATTATTAGCAAATTGGTAAAAGCTTTTTTCTACCTCTGATGGTAGAAAACGCATCTATAATGGAGATGGTAAGGGCAGCTAAGGGGTTTTGGAGGAGGCTGCATTTTTGTTTAAATAGGTGCCCTTTAACCAATTTGTTATAATTTAAGTTTGCCTAGAAAGCATTGTTTTATATGAAATATAATACAGAGCAGAGTCAAGGTTCGGATCTAGGGCTTTGGCAAAGCTGTGTTCTCTTGAAATTTGCATAAAGTTGATATAATACTGTGCTCTAGGGTTATGTGTTGGTTTTATTATACCAGAGAGTATGTGCCTCCAGATGTTCTCTTTACAAGAAAGGAAGAAGTGCTCGAATACAAGGAATCTGATCCATTAGAAGGATGGATCCAAAAGGCAACGACTAGATCATCATCTTGTTACAGATATGCTTAAGTTCCTAGGACCCAATCTAAAAAAGGATGGGTCCTATAGGTGGAGATCATATCTTGTTAGAGACATTTTTAAGACCTAGGGGGGAGTCCATAAGATGGATGGGTCCTATAGGTGAAGAGCATATGCAAAACTTATTATTGCTATGTTTAAATACCTTGGGCCCAGTCCATGCAATGGATGGATCCTATAGGTGAAGACCATATCAATAGAAGCTAATTTATCTTCAATGAAAAAGTAACATCGGGTGATTCCTATCAAAAAGTGTGTTGAATGGGTAAGTTATTATTATCTAGAATATCAATGATAAAGTCCAGTAATGTATAGTTTGTAGAGTTTTATACTATTTCTTCATGTTATTTCTCTTTGTTCCTTTCCATAAATTATTAGCAAATTGGTAAAAGCTTTTTTCTACCTCTGATGGTAGAAAACGCATCTATAATGGAGATGGTAAGGGCAGCTAAGGGGTTTTGGAGGAGGCTGCATTTTTGTTTAAATAGGTGCCCTTTAACCAATTTGTTAATAATTTAAGTTTGCCTAGAAAGCATTGTTTTATATGAAATATAATACAGAGCAGAGTCAAGGTTCGGATCTAGGGCTTTGGCAAAGCTGTGTTCTCTTGAAATTTGCATAAAGTTGATATAATACTGTGCTCTAGGGTTATGTGTTGGTTTTATTATACCAGAGAGTATGTGCCTCCAGATGTTCTCTTTACAAGAAAGGAAGAAGTGCTCGAATACAAGGAATCTGATCCATTAGAAGGATGGATCCAAAAGGCAACGACTAGATCATCATCTTGTTACAGATATGCTTAAGTTCCTAGGACCCAATCTAAAAAAGGATGGGTCCTATAGGTGAAGATCATATCTTGTTAGAGACATTTTTAAGACCTAGGGGGGAGTCCATAAGATGGATGGGTCCTATAGGTGAAAAGCATATGCAAATGTTATTATTGCTATGTTTAAGTACCTTGGGCCCAGTCCATGCAATGGATGGATCCTATAGGTGAAGACCATATCAATAGAAGCTAATTCATCTTCAATGATAAAGTAACATCGGGTGATTCCTATCAAAAAGTGTGTTGAATGGGTAAGTTATTATTATCTAGAATATTAATGATAATGTCCAGTAATGTATAGTTTGTAGAGTTTTATGCTATTTCTCCATGTTATTTCTCTTTGTTCCTTTCCCTAAATTATTAGCAAATTGGTAAAAGCTTTTTTCTACCTCTGATGATAGAAAACGCATCTATAATGGAGATGGTAAGGGCAGCTAAGTGGTTTTGGAGGAGGCTGCATTTTTGTTTAAATAGGTGCCCTTTAACCAATTTATTAATAATTTAAGTTTGCCTAGAAAGCATTGTTTTATATGAAATATAATACATAGCAGAGTCAAGGTTCGGAACTAGGGGTTTGGCAAAGCTGTGTTCTCCTAAAATTTGCAAAAAGTTGATATAATACTGTGCTCTAGGGTTTTGTGTTGGTTTTATTATACCAGAGAGTATGTGCCTCCAGATGTTCTCTTTACAAGAAAGGAAGAAGTGCTCGAATACAAGAAGTCTCATTTATTAGAAGGATGGATCCAAAAGGCAACGACTAGATCATCATCTTGTTACAGATATGCTTAAATTCCTAGGACCCAATCTAAAAAAGGATGGGTCCTATAGGTGAATATCATATCTTGTTAGAGACATTTTTAAGACCTAGGGGGGAGTCCATAAGATGGATGGGTCCTATAGGTGAAGAGCATATGAAAATCTTATTATTGCTATGTTTAAGTACCTTGGGCCCAGTCCATGCAATGGATGGATCCTATAGGTGAAGACCATATCAATAGAAGCTAATTCATCTTCAAGGACAAAGTAACATCGGGTGATTCCTATCAAAAAGTGTGTTGAAAGGGTAAGTTATTATTATCTAGAATATCAATGATACAGTCCAGTAATGTATAGTTTGTAGAGTTTTATGCTATTTCTTCATGTTATTTCTCTTTGTTCCTTTCCCTAAATTATTAGCAAATTGGTAAAAGCTTTTTTCTACCTCTGATGGTAGAAAGCGCATCTATAATGGAGATGGTAAGGGCAGCTAAGGGGTTTTGGAGGAGGCTGCATTTTTGTTTAAATAGGTGCCCTTTAACCAATTTGTTAATAATTTAAGTTTGCCTAGAAAGCATTGTTTTATATGAAATATAATACATAGCAGAGTCAAGGTTCGGATCTAGGGCTTTGGCAAAGCTGTGTTCTCCTAAAATTTGCAAAAAGTTGATATAATACTGTGCTCTAGGGTTTTGTGTTGGTTTTATTATACCATAGAGTATGTGCCTCCAGATGTTCTCTTTACAAGAAAGGAAGAAGTGCTCGAATACAAGGAGTCTGATCCATTAGAAGGATGGATCCAAAAGGCAACGACTAGATCATCATCTTGTTACAGATATGCTTAAATTCCTAGGACCCAATCTAAAAAAGAATGGGTCTTATAGGTGAAGATCATATCTTGTTAGAGACTTTTTTAAGACCTAGGGGGGAGTCCATAAGATGGATGGGTCCTATAGGTGAAGAGCATATGCAAAACTTATTATTGCTATGTTTAAATACCTTGGGCCCAGTCCATGCAATGGATGGATCCTATAGGTGAAGACCATATCAATAGAAGCTAATTTATCTTCAATGATAAAGTAACATCGGGTGATTCCTATCAAAAAGTGTGTTGAATGGGTAAGTTATTATTATCTAGAATATCAATGATAAAGTCCAGTAATGTATAGTTTGTAGAGTTTTATACTATTTCTTCATGTTATTTTTCTTTGTTCCTTTCCCTAAATTATTAGCAAATTGGTAAAAGCTTTTTTCTACCTCTGATGGTAGAAAACGCATCTATAATGGAGATGGTAAGGGCAGCTAAGGGGTTTTGGAGGAGGCTGCATTTTTGTTTAAATTGGTGCCCTTTAACCAATTTGTTAATAATTTAAGTTTGCCTAGAAAGCATTGTTTTATATGAAATATAATACATAGCAGAGTCAAGGTTCGGATCTAGGGCTTTGGCAAAGCTGTGTTCTCTTAAAATTTGCAAAAAGTTGATATAATACTGTGCTCTAGGGTTATGTGTTGGTTTTATTATACCAGAGAGTATGTGCCTCCAGATGTTCTCTTTACAAGAAAGGAGGTAGTGCTCGAATACCAGGATTCTGATCCATTAGAAGGATGGATCCAAAAGGCAACGACTAGATCATCATCCTGTTACAGATATGCTTAAGTTCCTAGGACCCAATCTAAAAAAGGATGGGTCCTATAGGTGAAGATCATATCTTGTTAGAGACATTTTTAAGACCTAGGGGGGAGTCCATAAGATGGATGGGTCCTATAGGTGAAGAGCATATGCAAATCTTATTATCGCTATGTTTAAGTACCTTGGGCCCAGTCCATGCAATGGATGGATCCTATAGGTGAACACCATATCAATAGAAGCTAATTCATCTTCAATGATAAAGTAACATCGGGTGATTCCTATCAAAAAGTGTGTTGAATGGGTAAGTTATTATTATCTAGAATATTAATGATAATGTCCAGTAATGTATAGTTTGTAGAGTTTTATGCTATTTCTTCATGTTATTTCTCTTTGTTCCTTTCTCTAAATTATTAGCAAATTGGTAAAAGCTTTTTTCTACCTCTGATGGTAGAAAACACATCTATAATGGAGATGGTAAGGGCAGCTAAGGGGTTTTGGAGGAGGCTGCATTTTTGTTTAAATAGGTGCCCTTTAACCAATTTATTAATAATTTAAGTTTGCCTAGAAAGCATTGTTTTATATGAAATATAATACATAGCAGAGTCAAGGTTCGGAACTAGGGCTTTGGCAAAGCTGTGTTCTCTCAAAATTTACAAAAAGTTGATATAATACTGTGCTCTAGGGTTATGTGTTGGTTTTATTATACCAGAGAGTATGTGCCTCCAGATGTTCTCTTTACAAGAAAGGAAGAAGTGCTCGAATACAAGGAGTCTGATCCATTAGAAGGATGGATCCAAAAGGCAACGACTAGATCATCATCTTGTTACAGATATGCTTAAGTTCCTAGGACCCAATCTAAAAAAGGATGGGTCCTATAGGTGAAGATCATATCTTGTTAGAGACATTTTTAAGACCTAGGGGGGAGTCCATAAGATGGATGGGTCCTATAGGTGAAAAGCATATGCAAATGTTATTATTGCTATGTTTAAGTACCTTGGGCCCAGTCCATGCAATGGATGGATCCTATAGGTGAAGACCATATCAATAGAAGCTAATTCATCTTCAATGATAAAGTAACATCGGGTGATTCCTATCAAAAAGTGTGTTGAATGGGTAAGTTATTATTATCTAGAATATTAATGATAATGTCCAGTAATGTATAGTTTGTAGAGTTTTATGCTATTTCTCCATGTTATTTCTCTTTGTTCCTTTCCCTAAATTATTAGCAAATTGGTAAAAGCTTTTTTCTACCTCTGATGATAGAAAACGCATCTATAATGGAGATGGTAAGGGCAGCTAAGTGGTTTTGGAGGAGGCTGCATTTTTGTTTAAATAGGTGCCCTTTAACCAATTTATTAATAATTTAAGTTTGCCTAGAAAGCATTGTTTTATATGAAATATAATACATAGCAGAGTCAAGGTTCGGAACTAGGGGTTTGGCAAAGCTGTGTTCTAACTAAAATTTGCAAAAAGTTGATATAATACTGTGCTCTAGGGTTTTGTGTTGGTTTTATTATACCAGAGAGTATGTGCCTCCAGATGTTCTCTTTACAAGAAAGGAAGAAGTGCTCGAATACAAGAAGTCTCATTTATTAGAAGGATGGATCCAAAAGGCAACGACTAGATCATCATCTTATTACAGATATGCTTAAATTCCTAGGACCCAATCTAAAAAAGGATGGGTCCTATAGGTGAATATCATATCTTGTTAGAGACATTTTTAAGACCTAGGGGGGAGTCCATAAGATGGATGGGTCCTATAGGTGAAGAGCATATGAAAATCTTATTATTGCTATGTTTAAGTACCTTGGGCCCAGTCCATGCAATGGATGGATCCTATAGGTGAAGACCATATCAATAGAAGCTAATTCATCTTCAAGGACAAAGTAACATCGGGTGATTCCTATCAAAAAGTGTGTTGAAAGGGTAAGTTATTATTATCTAGAATATCAATGATACAGTCCAGTAATGTATAGTTTGTAGAGTTTTATGCTATTTCTTCATGTTATTTCTCTTTGTTCCTTTCCCTAAATTATTAGCAAATTGGTAAAAGCTTTTTTCTACCTCTGATGGTAGAAAGCGCATCTATAATGGAGATGGTAAGGGCAGCTAAGGGGTTTTGGAGGAGGCTGCATTTTTGTTTAAATAGGTGCCCTTTAACCAATTTGTTAATAATTTAAGTTTGCCTAGAAAGCATTGTTTTATATGAAATATAATACATAGCAGAGTCAAGGTTCGGATCTAGGGCTTTGGCAAAGCTGTGTTCTCCTAAAATTTGCAAAAAGTTGATATAATACTGTGCTCTAGGGTTTTGTGTTGGTTTTATTATACCATAGAGTATGTGCCTCCAGATGTTCTCTTTACAAGAAAGGAAGAAGTGCTCGAATACAAGGAGTCTGATCCATTAGAAGGATGGATCCAAAAGGCAACGACTAGATCATCATCTTGTTACAGATATGCTTAAATTCCTAGGACCCAATCTAAAAAAGAATGGGTCTTATAGGTGAAGATCATATCTTGTTAGAGACTTTTTTAAGACCTAGGGGGGAGTCCATAAGATGGATGGGTCCTATAGGTGAAAAGCATATGCAAATGTTATTATTGCTATGTTTAAGTACCTTGGGCCCAGTCCATGCAATGGATGGATCCTATAGGTGAAGACCATATCAATAGAAGCTAATTCATCTTCAATGATAAAGTAACATCGGGTGATTCCTATCAAAAAGTGTGTTGAATGGGTAAGTTATTATTATCTAGAATATTAATGATAATGTCCAGGAATGTATAGTTTGTAGAGTTTTATGCTATTTCTCCATGTTATTTCTCTTTGTTCCTTTCCCTAAATTATTAGCAAATTGGTAAAAGCTTTTTTCTACCTCTGATGATAGAAAACGCATCTATAATGGAGATGGTAAGGGCAGCTAAGTGGTTTTGGAGGAGGCTGCATTTTTGTTTAAATAGGTGCCCTTTAACCAATTTATTAATAATTTAAGTTTGCCTAGAAAGCATTGTTTTATATGAAATATAATACATAGCAGAGTCAAGGTTCGGAACTAGGGCTTTGGCAAAGCTGTGTTCTCTCAAAATTTACAAAAAGTTGATATAATACTGTGCTCTAGGGTTATGTGTTGGTTTTATTATACCAGAGAGTATGTGCCTCCAGATGTTCTCTTTACAAGAAAGGAAGAAGTGCTCGAATACAAGGAGTCTGATCCATTAGAAGGATGGATCCAAAAGGCAACGACTAGATCATCATCTTGTTACAGATATGCTTAAGTTCCTAGGACCCAATCTAAAAAAGGATGGGTCCTATAGGTGAAGATCATATCTTGTTAGAGACATTTTTAAGACCTAGGGGGGAGTCCATAAGATGGATGGGTCCTATAGGTGAAGAGCATATGCAAAACTTATTATTGCTATGTTTAAATACCTTGGGCCCAGTCCATGCAATGGATGGATCCTATAGGTGAAGACCATATCAATAGAAGCTAATTTATCTTCAATGAAAAAGTAACATCGGGTGATTCCTATCAAAAAGTGTGTTGAATGGGTAAGTTATTATTATCTAGAATATCAATGATAAAGTCCAGTAATGTATAGTTTGTAGAGTTTTATACTATTTCTTCATGTTATTTCTCTTTGTTCCTTTCCATAAATTATTAGCAAATTGGTAAAAGCTTTTTTCTACCTCTGATGGTAGAAAACGCATCTATAATGGAGATGGTAAGGGCAGCTAAGGGGTTTTGGAGGAGGCTGCATTTTTGTTTAAATAGGTGCCCTTTAACCAATTTGTTAATAATTTAAGTTTGCCTAGAAAGCATTGTTTTATATGAAATATAATACAGAGCAGAGTCAAGGTTCGGATCTAGGGCTTTGGCAAAGCTGTGTTCTCTTGAAATTTGCATAAAGTTGATATAATACTGTGCTCTAGGGTTATGTGTTGGTTTTATTATACCAGAGAGTATGTGCCTCCAGATGTTCTCTTTACAAGAAAGGAAGAAGTGCTCGAATACAAGGAATCTGATCCATTAGAAGGATGGATCCAAAAGGCAACGACTAGATCATCATCTTGTTACAGATATGCTTAAGTTCCTAGGACCCAATCTAAAAAAGGATGGGTCCTATAGGTGAAGATCATATCTTGTTAGAGACATTTTTAAGACCTAGGGGGGAGTCCATAAGATGGATGGGTCCTATAGGTGAAAAGCATATGCAAATGTTATTATTGCTATGTTTAAGTACCTTGGGCCCAGTCCATGCAATGGATGGATCCTATAGGTGAAGACCATATCAATAGAAGCTAATTCATCTTCAATGATAAAGTAACATCGGGTGATTCCTATCAAAAAGTGTGTTGAATGGGTAAGTTATTATTATCTAGAATATTAATGATAATGTCCAGTAATGTATAGTTTGTAGAGTTTTATGCTATTTCTCCATGTTATTTCTCTTTGTTCCTTTCCCTAAATTATTAGCAAATTGGTAAAAGCTTTTTTCTACCTCTGATGATAGAAAACGCATCTATAATGGAGATGGTAAGGGCAGCTAAGTGGTTTTGGAGGAGGCTGCATTTTTGTTTAAATAGGTGCCCTTTAACCAATTTATTAATAATTTAAGTTTGCCTAGAAAGCATTGTTTTATATGAAATATAATACATAGCAGAGTCAAGGTTCGGAACTAGGGGTTTGGCAAAGCTGTGTTCTCCTAAAATTTGCAAAAAGTTGATATAATACTGTGCTCTAGGGTTTTGTGTTGGTTTTATTATACCAGAGAGTATGTGCCTCCAGATGTTCTCTTTACAAGAAAGGAAGAAGTGCTCGAATACAAGAAGTCTCATTTATTAGAAGGATGGATCCAAAAGGCAACGACTAGATCATCATCTTATTACAGATATGCTTAAATTCCTAGGACCCAATCTAAAAAAGGATGGGTCCTATAGGTGAATATCATATCTTGTTAGAGACATTTTTAAGACCTAGGGGGGAGTCCATAAGATGGATGGGTCCTATAGGTGAAGAGCATATGAAAATCTTATTATTGCTATGTTTAAGTACCTTGGGCCCAGTCCATGCAATGGATGGATCCTATAGGTGAAGACCATATCAATAGAAGCTAAATTATCTTCAAGGACAAAGTAACATCGGGTGATTCCTATCAAAAAGTGTGTTGAAAGGGTAAGTTATTATTATCTAGAATATCAATGATACAGTCCAGTAATGTATAGTTTGTAGAGTTTTATGCTATTTCTTCATGTTATTTCTCTTTGTTCCTTTCCCTAAATTATTAGCAAATTGGTAAAAGCTTTTTTCTACCTCTGATGGTAGAAAGCGCATCTATAATGGAGATGGTAAGGGCAGCTAAGGGGTTTTGGAGGAGGCTGCATTTTTGTTTAAATAGGTGCCCTTTAACCAATTTGTTAATAATTTAAGTTTGCCTAGAAAGCATTGTTTTATATGAAATATAATACATAGCAGAGTCAAGGTTCGGATCTAGGGCTTTGGCAAAGCTGTGTTCTCCTAAAATTTGCAAAAAGTTGATATAATACTGTGCTCTAGGGTTTTGTGTTGGTTTTATTATACCATAGAGTATGTGCCTCCAGATGTTCTCTTTACAAGAAAGGAAGAAGTGCTCGAATACAAGGAGTCTGATCCATTAGAAGGATGGATCCAAAAGGCAACGACTAGATCATCATCTTGTTACAGATATGCTTAAATTCCTAGGACCCAATCTAAAAAAGAATGGGTCTTATAGGTGAAGATCATATCTTGTTAGAGACTTTTTTAAGACCTAGGGGGGAGTCCATAAGATGGATGGGTCCTATAGGTGAAAAGCATATGCAAATGTTATTATTGCTATGTTTAAGTACCTTGGGCCCAGTCCATGCAATGGATGGATCCTATAGGTGAAGACCATATCAATAGAAGCTAATTCATCTTCAATGATAAAGTAACATCGGGTGATTCCTATCAAAAAGTGTGTTGAATGGGTAAGTTATTATTATCTAGAATATTAATGATAATGTCCAGGAATGTATAGTTTGTAGAGTTTTATGCTATTTCTCCATGTTATTTCTCTTTGTTCCTTTCCCTAAATTATTAGCAAATTGGTAAAAGCTTTTTTCTACCTCTGATGATAGAAAACGCATCTATAATGGAGATGGTAAGGGCAGCTAAGTGGTTTTGGAGGAGGCTGCATTTTTGTTTAAATAGGTGCCCTTTAACCAATTTATTAATAATTTAAGTTTGCCTAGAAAGCATTGTTTTATATGAAATATAATACATAGCAGAGTCAAGGTTCGGAACTAGGCGTTTGGCAAAGCTGTGTTCTCCTAAAATTTGCAAAAAGTTGATATAATACTGTGCTCTAGGGTTTTGTGTTGGTTTTATTATACCAGAGAGTATGTGCCTCCAGATGTTCTCTTTACAAGAAAGGAAGAAGTGCTCGAATACAAGAAGTCTCATTTATTAGAAGGATGGATCCAAAAGGCAACGACTAGATCATCATCTTATTACAGATATGCTTAAATTCCTAGGACCCAATCTAAAAAAGGATGGGTCCTATAGGTGAATATCATATCTTGTTAGAGACATTTTTAAGACCTAGGGGGGAGTCCATAAGATGGATGGGTCCTATAGGTGAAGAGCATATGAAAATCTTATTATTGCTATGTTTAAGTACCTTGGGCCCAGTCCATGCAATGGATGGATCCTATAGGTGAAGACCATATCAATAGAAGCTAATTCATCTTCAAGGACAAAGTAACATCGGGTGATTCCTATCAAAAAGTGTGTTGAAAGGGTAAGTTATTATTATCTAGAATATCAATGATACAGTCCAGTAATGTATAGTTTGTAGAGTTTTATGCTATTTCTTCATGTTATTTCTCTTTGTTCCTTTCCCTAAATTATTAGCAAATTGGTAAAAGCTTTTTTCTACCTCTGATGGTAGAAAGCGCATCTATAATGGAGATGGTAAGGGCAGCTAAGGGGTTTTGGAGGAGGCTGCATTTTTGTTTAAATAGGTGCCCTTTAACCAATTTGTTAATAATTTAAGTTTGCCTAGAAAGCATTGTTTTATATGAAATATAATACATAGCAGAGTCAAGGTTCGGATCTAGGGCTTTGGCAAAGCTGTGTTCTCCTAAAATTTGCAAAAAGTTGATATAATACTGTGCTCTAGGGTTTTGTGTTGGTTTTATTATACCATACAGTATGTGCCTCCAGATGTTCTCTTTACAAGAAAGGAAGAAGTGCTCGAATACAAGGAGTCTGATCCATTAGAAGGATGGATCCAAAAGGCAACGACTAGATCATCATCTTGTTACAGATATGCTTAAATTCCTAGGACCCAATCTAAAAAAGCATTAAGGACAGTACGTTGGAAGGGTGTAGCCGCATGACGTGAGAAGACGTGTGTGCGGCGGCCCGCCCCCTCCGCTCCGTGGTGCCGGCCCCGGCTCCCGCTCTCGCCGCTACCCCGCTGCTATCTCGCTGTTACCTGGGCGACACCCGGGCAATGACATCGACACGATCCGACACGAGGAACAACTTGCTCCCTGGCTAAGGGTCCGACGCCGAAACCTTACCTCACTGTCGTGCCTGCTGGCTCGCTAGCCCGTCCCTGCGCTGCGGAGTGCTGCCGCCCCCTCTGTTGTGTTTGTCCATGAAGTCGGGTGTTTGGGGCCCTCTCTGCTGCAAGCTGTCTTGTGCCGGCCCATGTTGTGATCACGCCGTTGGAGAATGGAGGTCCCATGCGTGTCTGGAGTTCGGGAGGTGTGAGTAGATGCCCCCTAAGCGTTTGGTTGTCTGTGGGTGCCTTGCTCGCCAGGTGACGTCGGCCAGCAGTGGCCGTTTGTAGCCCTGAAGAGAAGGAGGGGGAGCCGCCAGGAGAGGCTTCGCTGTATCCCTCACTGCTTTGCTGGCTGCCCCTCGTCACGCTCCGCTACACGCTGCTTCATCTACTTGCTGCCTCATTGATGTGTTAGCGGAGCCGTGGCAACAGCTGCTGGGCTCAAAAAGCTCAAACAACACCCCGCATTATTTCACGGTAAACTGCTCTACATATCTAGACGGCAAACTGTTCATAGATACCCCCCGACCCCTAATATCTGGAACGTACCATCTTCAGTACTGGGACATACTCAATTAAGGGGCCCTCCTTGACGTAGCAGCCTGGGGTTACTTATATGTAACTCCTCTGACTCACCCCACTCTCCTTGTTAGATATAAGTTTCCCTCTGTGGTGTTTAGAAGGAATAACGAGATCAGCGCAAAGTTAACTCTGACACTACTGAATAAGAGGGGGGAGGGGGAAAAAGGAGAAAGGGGGAAAAAAAAAAAAAAAAAATTGGCGCCAAAACCGCAAAACAGAAAGTCGGTAGGAACCTCTTCACCTAAAGGTGGCGCTGTAAGGACACCACTTGATAAATATCTTAAATCCCCACCTCTATTACCCAAGACAAGAGGCAACCAAAAACAAACAATACATATTGGGGACTATGAAGAAAATGGAAATCTTCTAAACAAGGGGGGTGAAAACCGGGTAGCAGAAGCAGACAATCAGATGAGCAACATTGATCATAAACTGGCAGGCATATTGGACGCAGTTAAAACAACTAACCAATCATTAAGCACTCTAACGATAACGGTGGCCGCAGTACAGTCCGACATCTCGGTAATTAGAGACGAGGTAAATAAAATGAGGCAGCGAGTCAAAGAATATGAAACTCTGACTGTGGAGTTGCAAAAAGAATCAAGTCAGATTAAAAAAAGGATGGCAACAGTGGAGAGTGACAACAAGGCATTGAAGGAAAAAATGGCCGACTTAGAAGATAGATCACGGAGAGACAACCTTAAATTAGTTGGTTTCCCTGAAGGAGTGGAAAAAGACGACCCCACAGAATTTATACAAAAATGGCTGTTAGACAACTTAACAGTTACAGGATCGGTCATAGGGCCTACAGTGGAGAGAGCACACCGCATTCCAACAAGAAAGCCCCTACCAGGATCAGCACCAAGGCCGTTTTTAATTAAAATGTCCTCCTCAAGGGATCGGGATAACATCCTCAAATGGAAGAGAGAAACCCTAATGGTGAAATATGACGATGCCAATATTGAGATATACCCGGACTTTTCCAAATTCACCCAAGATAAAAGAAGAGAATACAGGGACGTTAAAAAGAGACTGATACAAGCCCAACTAAAATACTCCATGATGTACCCTGCGAAACTACGGGTTATCCACAACGAAACCGTTCAATTCTTCACTAACCCAGGCGATGTGGCCGACTGGATGGATGCCCAGGGGATTAAATAAATAATTTGCTTATGGTGGCGGCGGGGGGCGGGGCTGGGGGGGTTCGCTGCGGGGGGGGGGGAGGGGGGTAGCCTATAGTTAGAGACCTATGAGCCGCAAGCAGCGACTCGCGGGTCAGAATGGGAGTGGGGTTAGGGGGGTTGGGGGAGGGGGTTTCTTTCCGCGGAGGGCTATCGTGTTGTTGAGAGTAGGCTGTTGGGGGCTCCCCTCCCCTTCTGCTCAGTGCTGCCTTACTAGTTCACAATGTCTAGCATACTGACATGGAATATCCGCGGTTTTGCGGACAAAATTAAGAGATGCGCAGTATTTGATTTAGTCTCTAGACACTTACCAGCAATAGTGGCCCTGTTAGAAACACACCTTACAGGTGAAAAAATCGCGGCATTGGGCAGAAGGAGATGGGCCTCTCACGAATACCATTCCTGTTACTCTACATACTCCAGGGGAATCAGTGTCTATATTCATAGACTGGTAGATTATGTTCCAATAGATCAGTTGGTTGATCAAGAGGGCCGGTACATTTTTTTATACTGTCATTGGCAGGGGCAAAGGAGAATTATTGCGTTTATTTATATACCACCTCCCTTCACAACCACCGTACTGTGTAAGTTGATGGAGTACATTGCAGTACGAGAGGAGTGCCCGGTGCTGGTGATGGGCGATTTCAACTCGGTCATGGATATTAAAAAAGATAGGATCTCCACCATATCCAATTATGAATTGACTTCAGGCTCAAGTACAGCACTTTTTAGAATCTGTACAGAAATGGCACTGGTTGATATATGGCGTTCTATTTATGGGAATAAGCAAGCATTTTCATGCTTTAGTAATACATACAGGTCCATGTCCCGAGTTGACCTGGCCCTCGCCAGCCCCGGGCTGATTAACAGAATTAAAAAAATGAAGTATGAATGTCATGGTATATCCGATCACAGTCCGGTTATGGTCGTATTGGACAGTCCGAATAAACCAAGCCCCAACAGAATTTTTAAACTTAATCCTTATTGGTTGACATTGATGGGGGATTTAGGAAAATTCAATGAGGAAATTAAAGATTTCTGGAGGGACAATGCTACCTCAGCACACATCCACATGGTTTGGGACTCACTTAAGGCATTTCTTCGGGGTACATATTCACATGAAATTAGGAAAAAGAAAAATCTCTTTGCCCAAACCCAAAAAGAAATAGAAGGGACAATGGCTCAGATGTTGAACGAGATCAGACTCGTAAATACCCCAGAAAAACAACTTCAACTTAAAAAAGTACAAGATGAATATAAAAAATATTTATATAAAAAAGCACAAAATAAAATGTTCTTTTCAGGGTTAAGGACCTTCAATGAGTCCGGTAAGCCAAGTAGACTACTGTCGATCATAGTAAGAAACCAAGGGGGTGGCACCAATATTACTGGAATTAAGACAGAGGCAGGAGATTTCCTCCGAGATACCGACGATATCTTAAAGGAATTCACCAGATATTTCTCGACGTTATATCAATCCGGATCCCAAAATCAGGGGGGGGAAATAGATCAATACCTGGAAAATATCAATATCCCTGTGTTTGGTCAACAAGATATTGACTGGCTGAATAGACCTATTCAACTGTCTGAGCTACAGATTACGTTGCACTCCATCAAGGGCAATACATCTCCAGGGTTGGATGGTTTTCCATTTGAACTATACCGGAAACATGAAGGAACCATTCTCCCTTATATGCTGGAGGTGCTAAATCAATCTTGGACAGTGGGCTCTCTTCCACCCTCATGGAGGGAGGCCACTATCACACTGATCCCCAAGAGGGGGAAGGATCCACTGTTGGTCACTTCCTACCGCCCCATCTCTCTGTTGAATACAGACTATAAAATTCTTGCAAAATTGCTAGCTAACAGATTAAAAACTGTCATTCACAAAGTCGTTCATGCGGACCAAACCGGGTTTATTCCCAAAAGGAATATACAGGACAATATAAGGCGGGCCTTCTTGAATATTCAGCTTGGGGAGGGGGAGGACTGCTCCATCCTGTCACTGGATGCCGCTAAGGCCTTTGACAGGGTGGAGTGGCCCTTCCTTTGGAGGGTGATGTCCCGGGTTAAGATAGGCGAATACTTTTCCAGATGGGTGCGCACTCTCTATCAATCCCCGGTATCCAGGGTCCGAGTTAACGGTGAATACTCTGCCCCTTTTGCTTTGACCCGAGGAACACGTCAGGGCTGCCCCCTCTCTCCCCTGCTTTTTTCACTGTTCCTGGAGCCAATTGCATGCAAAATTAGATCAGATGCGGAAATATCGGGCTTCGGGTGCGAGGGAGAAGCCGACAAAATTAGTCTATATGCGGACGATATGTTGCTTTTCTTGGGGAAGGGGTATACAAATTTACCCAGAGTTATGGAAAGTCTAGATGAGTTTGGATGCCTGTCTGGATATGACATAAACTGGGAAAAATCTAAATTTCTTCCACTAAGACGCCCGGTCCCACAGGGTCACAACGTCCCGGTCAGTATACTGACCCCAGCAGACTCCCTACTTTATCTGGGTATCCAGATAGGGACTAAGTTGGAATATTATAAGAAACTGAACATACTCCCAATAATTGATAAAGTTAGGGAAAAAATTAGAACATGGCTTAAACTTCCCCTGTCACAAATTAATCGAATAGCCCTTATCAAAATGACACTGTTACCAATGTTACTATACGTGTTCAATGCCAGCCCAATTATGATAGAAGACAAATTTTTTAATAAGTTAGAGAGTCTATTTAATGAACTGATTTGGGGCCGGAAACGAGTTAGAATCAAGATACGGTATTTGTATAAAGAAGGGGGCGGATTGTCCATCCCGTTCATAAAAGGATATTATTTTTCTGCTCAATTGAGATGGTGTGTGAGGAACCGAAAGAATAAATGCATTCGGCTCCTTTTTGGGGAACAGTGTAGACCATGGTCGGACCTCTTCCACATTCTTGAAACTGGCACCTTTAAGATAAAAACGATAACAAATCCGTTTAGTAGAATGCTCGGTTATATTTGGCAACAGACCAGAGATATGGTAGGCGTATCTGAAGCAGTTCAGTTCACCCCACTGTGGGGCAATGCACATCTGCCACATGTTATGCAACTGGGTCAAGCTCAACACTGGGAAAAATATGGGATACACTTAGTAACACAAGTGTTTCATAGGGGACAGATTAAACCCCTAAATGAAATACTGTTAGACACTAAATTAGGATTTATGGATAAATTTAGATATGAACAATTACGTCACGCTACACACCACATGGAAAATAAGAATTACGTGAATATAGTAAAAAACACTTTCTTAGATGATTGCCACGACATGACTGTCAACACGTCCATATCACATATTTATGCTAAGTTTAAACATGAATATACCAAAACCATCACTTTTAGAGGTGAGGATAAATGGGAAAGAGATTTACAGAAGGGGGATCCCATTTCTTGGAACACGGTCTATAGTAATATTAAAAGAGCGACCGTGTCGCCCGCCCATGCATGGATCCTGCTGAAAATCACACACCGTCTTTATTACACACCAGCATTGCTCCATACCATTTATAAAGTTAGGAAACCGAACTGCTACAAATGCAACAAAGATAGAGGGGATTATATACACTTGCTGTGGGAATGCTCAGGGATAAATCAATACTGGATTAAAATATTTCGGAAATTGCAGGATTGTTCCCCGATGAAGTACGAGGCTTGTATTGACTATGCCATTCTGGGGATTTTCCCAGAGACAGATCAAAATAAAACCGAGCAGATACTCTGGTTACGGGGCACAGCACTAGCTAAAATAATAATTGTTAAACATTGGGGCACAATGAAATACCCGAGTTTCCGGGAGTGGTTGGAGTGGATGAATAGGGTTAGACAGTTTGAACGTATACTAGCCCAAACAGCTCGGAAAAAGGTACTCTGGCAGCGGATCTGGGGTAACTGGAAACAATGTTAGCTGATGTAGGTACTGAACAGAAAGGGGATAATTAGTAATACTAATAATGAACATACAATCAATGCAGACACGGTAGCTCCGCGTAAAGAAAAGGGGGGGATGGTGGGCGGGATAGGGGGGGATGATTAGAAAAGAGAAAATTAATATAAGATGAATTCACCACATTGATTTATTATTATGTCCACTGCAGTGGAAGATTGTTGTTTACTCTTCTTGTTTCTGTCTTTTGGAAAATAAAATATATTTAGAAAAAAAAAAAAAAAAAGAATGGGTCTTATAGGTGAAGATAATATCTTGTTAGAGACTTTTTTAAGACCTAGGGGGGAGTCCATAAGATGGATGGGTCCTATAGGTGAAGAGCATATGCAAAACTTATTATTGCTATGTTTAAATACCTTGGGCCCAGTCCATGCAATGGATGGATCCTATAGGTGAAGACCATATCAATAGAAGCTAATTTATCTTCAATGATAAAGTAACATCGGGTGATTCCTATCAAAAAGTGTGTTGAATGGGTAAGTTATTATTATCTAGAATATCAATGATAAAGTCCAGTAATGTATAGTTTGTAGAGTTTTATACTATTTCTTCATGTTATTTCTCTTTGTTCCTTTCCCTAAATTATTAGCAAATTGGTAAAAGCTTTTTTCTACCTCTGATGGTAGAAAACGCATCTATAATGGAGATGGTAAGGGCAGCTAAGGGGTTTTGGAGGAGGCTGCATTTTTGTTTAAATTGGTGCCCTTTAACCAATTTGTTAATAATTTAAGTTTGCCTAGAAAGCATTGTTTTATATGAAATATAATACATAGCAGAGTCAAGGTTCGGATCTAGGGCTTTGGCAAAGCTGTGTTCTCTTAAAATTTGCAAAAAGTTGATATAATACTGTGCTCTAGGGTTATGTGTTGGTTTTATTATACCAGAGAGTATGTGCCTCCAGATGTTCTCTTTACAAGAAAGGAAGTAGTGCTCGAATACCAGGATTCTGATCCATTAGAAGGATGGATCCAAAAGGCAACGACTAGATCATCATCCTGTTACAGATAGGCTTAAGTTCCTAGGACCCAATCTAAAAAAGGATGGGTCCTATAGGTGAAGATCATATCTTGTTAGAGACATTTTTAAGACCTAGGGGGGAGTCCATAAGATGGATGGGTCCTATAGGTGAAGAGCATATGCAAATCTTATTATTGCTATGTTTAAGTACCTTGGGCCCAGTCCATGCAATGGATGGATCCTATAGGTGAACACCATATCAATAGAAGCTAATTCATCTTCAATGATAAAGTAACATCGGGTGATTCCTATCAAAAAGTGTGTTGAATGGGTAAGTTATTATTATCTAGAATATTAATGATAATGTCCAGTAATGTATAGTTTGTAGAGTTTTATGCTATTTCTTCATGTTATTTCTCTTTGTTCCTTTCTCTAAATTATTAGCAAATTGGTAAAAGCTTTTTTCTACCTCTGATGGTAGAAAACACATCTATAATGGAGATGGTAAGGGCAGCTAAGGGGTTTTGGAGGAGGCTGCATTTTTGTTTAAATAGGTGCCCTTTAACCAATTTATTAATAATTTAAGTTTGCCTATAAAGCATTGTTTTATATGAAATATAATACATAGCAGAGTCAAGGTTTGGAACTAGGGCTTTGGCAAAGCTGTGTTCTCTCAAAATTTACAAAAAGTTGATATAATACTGTGCTCTAGGGTTATGTGTTGGTTTTATTATACCAGAGAGTATGTGCCTCCAGATGTTCTCTTTACAAGAAAGGAAGAAGTGCTCGAATACAAGGAGTCTGATCCATTAGAAGGATGGATCCAAAAGGCAACGACTAGATCATCATCTTGTTACAGATATGCTTAAGTTCCTAGGACCCAATCTAAAAAAGGATGGGTCCTATAGGTGAAGATCATATCTTGTTAGAGACATTTTTAAGACCTAGGGGGGAGTCCATAAGATGGATGGGTCCTATAGGTGAAGAGCATATGCAAATCTTATTATTGCTATGTTTAAGTACCTTGGGCCCAGTCAATGCAATGGATGGATCCTATAGGTGAAGACCATATCAATAGAAGCTAATTCATCTTCAATGATAAAGTAACATCGGGTGATTCCTATCAAAAAGTGTGTTGAATGGGTAAGTTATTATTATCTAGAATATTAATGATAATGTCCAGTAATGTATAGTTTGTAGAGTTTTATGCTATTTCTCCATGTTATTTCTCTTTGTTCCATTTCCTAAATTATTAGTAAATTGGTAAAAGCTTTTTTCTACCTCTGATGGTAGAAAACGCATCTATAATGGAGATGGTAAGGGCAGCTAAGGGGTTTTGGAGGAGGCTGCATTTTTGTTTAAATAGGTGCCCTTTAACCAATTTGTTAATAATTTAAGTTTGCCTAGAAAGCATTGTTTTATATGAAATATAATACATAGCAGAGTCAAGGTTCGGAACTAGGGGTTTGGCAAAGCTGTGTTCTCCTAAAATTTGCAAAAAGTTGATATAATACTGTGCTCTAGGGTTTTGTGTTGGTTTTATTATACCAGAGAGTATGTGCCTCCAGATGTTCTCTTTACAAGAAAGGAAGAAGTGCTCGAATACAAGAAGTCTCATTTATTAGAAGGATGGATCCAAAAGGCAACGACTAGATCATCATCTTATTACAGATATGCTTAAATTCCTAGGACCCAATCTAAAAAAGGATGGGTCCTATAGGTGAATATCATATCTTGTTAGAGACATTTTTAAGACCTAGGGGGGAGTCCATAAGATGGATGGGTCCTATAGGTGAAGAGCATATGAAAATCTTATTATTGCTATGTTTAAGTACCTTGGGCCCAGTCCATGCAATGGATGGATCCTATAGGTGAACACCATATCAATAGAAGCTAATTCATCTTCAATGATAAAGTAACATCGGGTGATTCCTATCAAAAAGTGTGTTGAATGGGTAAGTTATTATTATCTAGAATATTAATGATAATGTCCAGTAATGTATAGTTTGTAGAGTTTTATGCTATTTCTTCATGTTATTTCTCTTTGTTCCTTTCTCTAAATTATTAGCAAATTGGTAAAAGCTTTTTTCTACCTCTGATGGTAGAAAACACATCTATAATGGAGATGGTAAGGGCAGCTAAGGGGTTTTGGAGGAGGCTGCATTTTTGTTTAAATAGGTGCCCTTTAACCAATTTATTAATAATTTAAGTTTGCCTATAAAGCATTGTTTTATATGAAATATAATACATAGCAGAGTCAAGGTTCGGAACTAGGGCTTTGGCAAAGCTGTGTTCTCTCAAAATTTACAAAAAGTTGATATAATACTGTGCTCTAGGGTTATGTGTTGGTTTTATTATACCAGAGAGTATGTGCCTCCAGATGTTCTCTTTACAAGAAAGGAAGAAGTGCCCGAATACAAGGAGTCTGATCCATTAGAAGGATGGATCCAAAAGGTAACGACTAGATCATCATCTTGTTACAGATATGCTTAAGTTCCTAGGACCCAATCTAAAAAAGGATGGGTCCTATAGGTGAAGATCATATCTTGTTAGAGACATTTTTAAGACCTAGGGGGGAGTCCATAAGATGGATGGGTCCTATAGGTGAAAAGCATATGCAAATCTTATTATTGCTATGTTTAAGTACCTTGGGCCCAGTCCATGCAATGGATGGATCCTATAGGTGAAGACCATATCAATAGAAGCTAATTCATCTTCAATGATAAAGTAACATCGGGTGATTCCTATCAAAAACTGTGTTGAATGGGTAAGTTATTATTATCTAGAATATCAATGATAAAGTCCAGTAATGTATAGTTTGTAGAGTCTTATGCTATTTCTTCATGTTATTTCTCTTTGTTCCTTTCCCTAAATTATTAGCAAATTGGTAAAAGCTTTTTTCTACCTCTGATGGTAAAAAGCGCATCTATAATAGAGATGGTAAGGGCAGCTAAGGGGTTTTGGAGGAGGCTGCATTTTTGTTTAAATAGGTGCCCTTTAACCAATTTGTTAATAATTTAAGTTTGCCTAGAAAGCATTGTTTTATATGAAATATAATACATAGCAGAGTCAAGGTTCGGATCTAGGGCTTTGGCAAAGCTGTGTTCTCTTAAAATTTGCAAAAAGTTGATATAATACTGTGCTCTAGGGTTATGTGTTGGTTTTATTATACCAGAGAGTATGTGCCTCCAGATGTTCTCTTTACAAGAAAGGAAGAAGTGCTCGAATACAAGGAGTCTGATCCATTAGAAGGATGGATCCAAAAGGCAACGACTAGATCATCATCTTGTTACAGATATGCTTAAGTTCCTAGGACCCAATCTAAAAAAGGATGGGTCCTATAGGTGAAGATCATATCTTGTTAGAGACATTTTTAAGACCTAGGGGGGAGTCCATAAGATGGATGGGTCCTATAGGTGAAGAGCATATGCAAATCTTATTATTGCTGTGTTTAAGTATCTTGGGCCCAGTCCATGCAATGGATGGATCCTATAGGTGAAGACCATATCAATAGTAGCTAATTCATCTTCAAGGACAAAGTAACATCGGGTGATTCCTATCAAAAAGTGTGTTGAAAGGGTAAGTTATTATTATCTAGAATATTAATGATAAAGTCCAGTAATGTATAGTTTGTAGAGTTTTATGCTATTTCTTCATGTTATTTCTCTTTGTTCCTTTCCCTAAATTATTAGCAAATTGGTAAAAGCTTTTTTCTACCTCTGATGGTAGAAAGCGCATCTATAATGGAGATGGTAAGGGCAGCTAAGGGGTTTTGGAGGAGGCTGCATTTTTGTTTAAATAGGTGCCCTTTAACCAATTTGTTAATAATTTAAGTTTGCCTAGAAAGCATTGTTTTATATGAAATATAATACATAGCAGAGTCAAGGTTCGGATCTAGGGCTTTGGCAAAGCTGTGTTCTCTTAAAATTTGCAAAAAGTTGATATAATACTGTGCTCTAGGGTTATGTGTTGGTTTTATTATACCAGAGAGTATGTGCCTCCAGATGTTCTCTTTACAAGAAAGGAAGAAGTGCTCGAATACAAGGATTCTGATCCATTAGAAGGATGGATCCAAAAGGCAACGACTAGATCATCATCCTGTTACAGATATGCTTAAGTTCCTAGGACCCAATCTAAAAAAGGATGGGTCCTATAGGTGAAGATCATATCTTGTTAGAGACATTTTTAAGACCTAGGGGGGAGTCCATTAAAATGGATGGGTCCTATAGGTGAAGAGCATATGCAAATCTTATTATTGCTATGTTTAAGTACCTTGGGCCCAGTCCATGCAATGGATGGATCCTATAGGTGAAGACCATATCAATAGAAGCTAATTCATCTTCAATGATAAAGTAACATCGGGTGATTCCTATCAAAAAGTGTGTTGAATGGGTAAGTTATTATTATCTAGAATATTAATGATAATGTCCAGTAATGTATAGTTTGTAGAGTTTTATGCTATTTCTTCATGTTATTTCTCTTTGTTCCTTTCTCTAAATTATTAGCAAATTGGTAAAAGCTTTTTTCTACCTCTGATGGTAGAAAACACATCTATAATGGAGATGGTAAGGGCAGCTAAGGGGTTTTGGAGGAGGCTGCATTTTTGTTTAAATAGGTGCCCTTTAACCAATTTATTAATAATTTAAGTTTGCCTATAAAACATTGTTTTATATTAAATATAATACATAGCAGAGTCAAGGTTCGGAACTAGGGCTTTGGCAAAGCTGTGTTCTCTCAAAATTTACAAAAAGTTGATATAATACTGTGCTCTAGGGTTATGTTTTGGTTTTATTATACCAGAGAGTATGTGCCTCCAGATGTTCTCTTTACAAGAAAGGAAGAAGTGCTTGAATACAATAAGTCTCATTCATTAGAAGGATGGATCCAAAAGGCAACGACTAGATCATCATCTTGTTAGAGATATGCTTAAGTTCCTAGGACCCAATCTAAAAAAGGATGGATCCTATAGATGAAGATCATATCTTGTTAGAGACATTTTTAAGACCTAGGGGGGAGTCCATAAGATGGATGGGTCCTATAGGTGAAGAGCATATGCAAATCTTATTATTGCTATGTTTAAGTACCTTGGGCCCAGTCCATGCAATGGATGGATCCTATAGGTGAAGACCATATCAATAGAAGCTAATTCATCTTTAATGATAAAGTAACATCGGGTGATTCCTATCAAAAAGTGTGTTGAATGGGTAAGTTATTATTATCTAGAATATTAATAATAATGTCCAGTAATGTATAGTTTGTAGAGTTTTATGCTATTTCTTCATGTTATTTCTCTTTGTTCCTTTCTCTAAATTATTAGCAAATTGGTAAAAGCTTTTTTCTACCTCTGATGGTAGAAAACACATCTATAATGGAGATGGTAAGGGCAGCTAAGGGGTTTTGGAGGAGGCTGCATTTTTGTTTAAATAGGTGCCCTTTAACCAATTTATTATTAATTTAAGTTTGCCTATAAAGCATTGTTTTATATGAAATATAATACATAGCAGAGTCAAGGTTCGGAACTAGGGCTTTGGCAAAGCTGTTTTCTCTCAAAATTTACAAAAAGTTGATATAATACTGTGCTCTAGGGTTTTGTGTTGGTTTTATTATACCAGAGAGTATGTGCCTCCAGATGTTCTCTTTACAAGAAAGGAAGAAGTGCTCGAATACAAGGATTCTGATCCATTAGAAGGATGGATCCAAAAGGCAACGACTAGATCATCATCCTGTTACAGATATGCTTAAGTTCCTAGGACCCAATCTAAAAAAGGATGTGTCCTATAGGTGAAGATCATATCTTGTTAGAGGCATTTTTAAGACCTAGGGGGGAGTCCATAAGATGGATAGGTCCTATAGGTGAAGAGCATATGCAAATCTTATTATTGCTATGTTTAAGTACCTTGGGCCCAGTCCATGCAATGGATGGATCCTATAGGTGAAGACCATATCAATAGAAGCTAATTCATCTTTAATGATAAAGTAACATCGGGTGATTCCTATCAAAAAGTGTGTTGAATGGGTAAGTTATTATTATCTAGAATATTAATAATAATGTCCAGTAATGTATAGTTTGTAGAGTTTTATGCTATTTCTTCATGTTATTTCTCTTTGTTCCTTTCTCTAAATTATTAGCAAATTGGTAAAAGCTTTTTTCTACCTCTGATGGTAGAAAACACATCTATAATGGAGATGGTAAGGGCAGCTAAGGGGTTTTGGAGGAGGCAGCATTTTTGTTTAAATAGGTGCCCTTTAACCAATTTATTATTAATTTAAGTTTGCCTATAAAGCATTGTTTTATATGAAATATAATACATAGCAGAGTCAAGGTTCGGAACTAGGGCTTTGGCAAAGCTGTTTTCTCTCAAAATTTACAAAAAGTTGATATAATACTGTGCTCTAGGGTTTTGTGTTGGTTTTATTATACCAGAGAGTATGTGCCTCCAGATGTTCTCTTTACAAGAAAGGAAGAAGTGCTCGAATACAAGGAGTCTGATCCATTAGAAGGATGGATCCAAAAGGTAACGACTAGATCATCATCTTGTTACAGATATGCTTAAATTCCTAGGACCCAATCTAAAAAAGGATGGGTCCTATAGGTGAAGATCATATCTTGTTAGAGACATTTTTAAGACCTAGGGGGGAGTCCATAAGATGGATGGGTCCTATAGGTGAAGAGCATATGCAAAACTTATTATTGCTATGTTTAAATACCTTGGGCCCAGTCCATGCAATGGATGGATCCTATAGGTGAAGACCATATCAATAGAAGCTAATTTATCTTCAATGAAAAAGTAACATCGGGTGATTCCTATCAAAAAGTGTGTTGAATGGGTAAGTTATTATTATCTAGAATATCAATGATAAAGTCCAGTAATGTATAGTTTGTAGAGTTTTATACTATTTCTTCATGTTATTTCTCTTTGTTCCTTTCCCTAAATTATTAGCAAATTGGTAAAAGCTTTTTTCTACCTCTGATGGTAGAAAACGCATCTATAATGGAGATGGTAAGGGCAGCTAAGGGGTTTTGGAGGAGGCTGCATTTTTGTTTAAATAGGTGCCCTTTGACCAATTTGTTAATAATTTAAGTTTGCCTAGAAAGCATTGTTTTATATGAAATATAATACATAGCAGAGTCAAGGTTCGGATCTAGGGCTTTGGCAAAGCTGTGTTCTCTTGAAATTTGCAAAAAGTTGATATAATACTGTGCTCTAGGGTTTTGTGTTGGTTTTATTATACCAGAGAGTATGTGCCTCCAGATGTTCTCTTTACAAGAAAGGAAGAAGTGCTCGAATACAAGGAGTCTGATTAATTAGAAGGATGGATCCAAAAGGCAACGACTAGATCATCATCTTGTTACAGATATGCTTAAATTCCTAGGACCCAATCTAAAAAAGGATGGGTCCTATAGGTGAATATCATATCTTGTTAGAGACATTTTTAAG